>NC_059374.1:43685224-43740224 GCF_019703515.2 Myxocyprinus asiaticus | reverse complement strand
AACATTGAGGCTGTCAAATTAAATGTGATTAAAAATCTGATGCTATTTACCCTAACTTAAGCAACTCGAATTTTGGTAATATTTAAAGGAACAGTTCACCCAAAAATGAAAATTCTCTCATCATTTATTCACCCTCATGATATCCCAGATGTGTATGACTTTCTTTCTTCTGCAGAACACAAATGAAGATTTTTAGAAGAATATCTCAGCTCTGTAGGTCCATACAATGAAAGTAAATGGTGACCAGAATTTTGAAGCTCCAAAAAGCAGATAAAAACAGCATAAAAGTAATCCATATTACTTTTTTGCTCTAAATCTCCACTTTCACTTTCACATCTGTAAATAAAAAGTGAAAGTGGAATTGACTTAAATATTGATCTGTTTCTCACCCACACTTATCATATCGCTTCTGAAGGCATGGATTAAACCACTGGAGTCGTATGGATTACTTTTATGCTGCCTTTATGTGCTTTTTGGACGTTCATATTTCTGGTCACCATTCACTTGCATCATATGGACCTACAGAGTGTTCAGCAGAAGAAAGAAAGTCATACACATCTGGAATGGCATGAGGGTGAGTAAATGATGAGAGAGTTTTCATTTTTGTGTGAACTGTCCCTTTAAGTGAAAAATTTGAATTTAGTTTCACAGCCCAAGTGAACATCCTGCCACATTCACACAAATGTGTTTTCAAAGGTCTCTATTATTCTTTAATTACAAATACAAGTTTATCAATAACTGCATACTGCCATATTTTTAATTTGTGTTTATGTAATATGAATTGGTAGAAAGTAACAAAATAAGACACATCAGGTTTTAAAAAAACGATCGGACTTATAATCCAAATTTGGTATCAGGGTTGCAAAAATAATGTGCTTCATATAAAATAAATGTATATATAGTTCTCTACTCATTCTGTTTTTGTGTTTACATCTTTTCTATCAATCAATTTCAGTTGTTGCTTGCATGCACTGCTATTTATCTAGTTCTTTTATTTTTAGTTTACAGGAAAGATTTCACCCATGATGACATGGGAAATGTGTACTTTACACTTTGAAGGTCTGCATGAAATTGTAAGGAGTAAAAAGGATGATGATTTTTGCCTTGTAAATATAATTGAGTCACTGTATTCGATAGTATTTAAGTAAAGTACAGCTTTCCCAAAAAAAGAATTAAATATAGTAATGAAGTATTTTACACCCCTGTATACATATTAGATGTGAAATAGTTTGTCTTTAACTTCTGAAGTAGATAACAGGGCTTCATGAGTGAATATTTCAGATATTAAAATATCAGAGCGAGAGAAAAACAGAGAGTTTTAGGACCTTGAAGAACGACAGCCAATGAAGCCTTCCTCAGTCAATAGAGAGAGAGAGAGAGAGAGAGAGAGAGAGAGAGAGGTTGTACAGAAGAGCGTATGAGCTGTCAGTGTGTGTTCTGCTGTAGGCTCGAGCACACAGCTCCGTCACACTCTACAGCAGTGTGTGTGTGTGTGTGTTTGTGTGTGTTGGTTTATCCGCGGAGCTTTGACACACAAGGAATGACATGAACGCTCATGAGAGGAAACAAGGAAGAGACCTGTAAGAACACACACACACACACACACACACACACACACATACAAACACAGACATGCTGTCTGCATGTTTACACTCATGCCATCACATGCAAATACACACTTACACAGACAGGAAAGTAGATGTTAGAAGTGACACTCTGGCAGAACTGTGTGTGTGTGTATGTGTGTGTGTGTGTGTGTGTGTGACGGATAGTTAGAGAGTTGGACAGTGTTGAGTGGAGAGCGTTGAGTTTGACATGAGTCTCATGTGTCTCATTTGTCTTGCAGACGTGGACAGCAAGTGTTCCTGAGAGCGGACGACACACCTGCTGTCTTACACTCCCTACAGGTAAGAAAACTCCTGTCTGTCTGTCTGTCTGTCTGTCTGTGTTAAACGTGTTTTCTCTTGATCTGCTTGAACTGTGTCTCTTTACCTGTTTCACAAACACACATGCATGAAATTACAGGTCATTTTGAGGATTAAAAGATAGAAAAATGCACGAATGTTTCACAGAAAAAAAAAAAAAAAATGAGAAGAGTGTGTGTGTGATTGCATTCAAACCTCTCTGCAGTGCAGTTCACATCTTTGTGATTTTATCTGAAATGTTCTCATGAGCACAAACTGTCACCAGAACAATTCTCCACACAGAGTGTGTGACAATGAGCCGCAGCTTTTGTCTGATAGTTTGTTTGGCGTGTTGTTGGCGTGTTTAAGTAGAAAAAACAGTTCAGGTGGTGTTGGCATCTGGCGAATGTGTTTAAATGAAAATATAACCTGTAGAATACACAGTCACACACTCATGCACACTGTCTCACTCTCTCTCTGTGTCTCTCTGTCTCTCTCTCTCTCGCTCTCTCGCTCGGTGTCTCTCTGTTTCTCTCTCTCTTTGGACACACAAACACACACATTGCGGTCCAGGTTTCCTTTCCCTTCAAAGTTTATGAGGTAAATCCTTCAGATCTTGAAATAACCCACATAATCCCTTATAAGGGCCCTTAGAGATAGAGAGAGGTATACAAGATTCCTTTGTGTATGTTTGTGTCTGTGAGTGTACAAGCGGAATTATAGAGATTTTTCCTCTTTTCATTCTCTGTGTCGTTTCTTTTCTGCATCTGCACCTGTGTCTGTGTGTGTGTGTGCAGATGTTACATTTAACCTTGAATGGAAGTGTGTGTGTGTGTGTGTCTGTACTGCAGGTATGTAGTGGTTTATGTTTCATAGTCTAATTTTAAGCTTGAAAATCACTGCAGTTTTTTTATGTATACGGAAATTATGTGTTGTAAGCGTGTTATAAGAGTTTTATGCGTGTTTCCATCCCATGCCACATGCTGCCACTGCAGGTTTTAATGTATATGGATGGTGTGTGGTTATAAGCATGCTTTTTGTCTCTGATTGTCATCCTGTGTCATGAGAGGTCAGCGGATGCGTTTTAAACATATGTTTGAAGAGCTCATGTGATACTTTAGATCTTTCAATAACCATTAATGGTAAAAATATCTCACACACATAAATAAATGATTCTGATATTTTCAAATCAGACCACACAGCGGTCAAACACAAACATTTTGTGTGTGTGTGTGTCTGTGTGTGTAGACGTTAAATTTAACCTAGAATGAAAGTGTGTGTGTCTGTACTGCAGGTATGTAGTGGTTTTTGTTTCACAGTCTAATTTTAAGGCTCACACACATTTATTGAAAATCACTGCAGTTTTTTATGTATATGGAATTTGTGTGTTGTAAGCATGTTATAAGTGTTTTATACATGTTGCCATCACGTCACATGCCGTCACTGCAGTTTTTAATGCATATGGAGGATGTGTGGTTATAAGCGTATTATAAATCTGTAATAAGTATGTAGTAACTGTGTTATAAGCATATTTTTTTCACTGATTGTCATCCTGTGTCATGAGAGGTCAGCGGATGCGTATTGAACATATGTTTGAAGGGCTTATTTGATACTTTAGATCTCTCAATCACCTTTAATTGTGCAAATATCTCACACATAAATAAATGATGCTGATATTTTCAAATCAGATCGCACAGCAGTCAAGCACAACATTGTGTGTGTGTGTGTGTGTGTGTGTGTGTGTGTGTGTGTGTGTGTGTGTGTGTCAGTGTGTGTGTAGACATTACATTTAACCTAGAATGGAAGTGTGTGTGTGTGTCTGTACTGCAGGCATGTGGTGTTTTTTTAAACAGTCTAATTTCAAGCTCACACACACATTTATTGAAAATCACTGCAGTTTTTTTATGTATACATATGTTATGTGTGTTATAAGTGCTTTATATGTATTGCCATCCCATGCCATGTGCCTTCATTGTAGTTTTTAATGTATATGGCAAATGTGTGGTTATACGTGTATTATAAGTGTTTAATAAGTTTGTAATAACTGTTTTATAGCATATTTTTGGCTCTGATTGTCATCCTGTGTCATGAGAGGTCAGCGTATGCATTATAAACATGTTTGAAGAGCTCAAATGATGCTTTAGAACTCTCAGTCCCCCTAATGGAGCAAATATCTCACATAAATAAATAATACTGATATTTTCAAATCAGACCACACAGCGGTCAAATGCAAACATTTTGTGTTTGTGTGTCTGTGTGTGTAGACGTTACATTTAACCTAGAATGAAAGTGTGTGTGTCTATACTGCAGGTGTTTAGTGGTTTGTGTTTCACAGTCTAATTTTAAGGCTCACACACATTTATTGAAAATCATTGCAGTTTTTTATGTATATGGAATTTGTGTGTTGTAGGCGTATTATAAGAGTTTTATATATGTTGCCATTACGTCACATCTGTCACTGCAGTTTTTAATGCATATGGGGGATGTGTGGTTATACATGTATTATAAATGTGTAATATGTTTGTAATAACTGTGTTATAAGCATGTTTCGTCACTGAGTGTCATCCTGTGTCATGAGAGGTCAGTGGATGTGTTTTAAACTTATGTTTGAAGAGCTTATTTGATACTTTAAATCTCTCAATCACCCTTAATAGAGCAAATATCTCAAACACAAATAAATTATGCTGATATTTTCACACAGCAAATCAAATCACACAGCAGTCAAACGCAAACATTATGTGTGTGTGTGTGTGTGTGTGTATGTGTGTTTACTAAGCTTTTTCTTTCTTTTATAAACCATAAACATTCTGTCTCTCTATCTTTCTCTCTATCTGTCTCTCTCTCTCTCTCTCTCTCCAGCTTTTTCTGTCTGTAGTGTGAATGAGAGGCTTGTCATTTGCATAAAGAGAACAAGGCAGTGATTTTATCACCCTTGAGGCGGAAAATAGAAATGGGAAGATGGCAGAGGAGGACAAGATTACAAATGAAAGGAACCAATTTCAGAATTATATGATAGACAGAAAGAAGAAGAATAGATGCACTGTAAATAGAAAATGAAATATATAAATATATAGAGAGAAAGAGAGAGAGAGAGAGAGAGAGAGAGAGAGAGAGAGAGAGAGAGAGATAGAGAGAGTAAGATATAGACGTGTTTGTGCTCTGTGAAGGTGGTTTGGTTTTGTTCTGTCCCGTGTCAGATATGACCCGCTGGGCGTCTCACCTTCTCACAACAGACAATAGTAGAGGTTAATCCACTGTCAGATACAGTGACAGAACTCATCACACACACACACACAACAGATGTGCAGGATTAGCATCTTAACACAGAGAGAAAGAGAGGTGAAAGAGTGCAAAATGAAACGTGTGCTCCTGTCAGCCTGTGTGTGTGTTTCCACAAGGCGTGCTCAGGTCTGACCGTCCTGTTTCATTTGGTCTTTTGTCTTTCACCTTCGTTTTGTGGTTCGGTTGGCGGCGGGTCTCTCTCTCTCCACATCACGCTGTTCTTGTCGTTTAACAGTGCTGAGTGTGTATCAGACCTCCCGAGAGATCCAATGCAACGACACGGTCACGTCAGAGACACACGCCATGACGCAGTACAGGTATGACACACATTTACACACTTGCACTTCTATTTCAACAAAGTTGATTGGCTTTAAAGGTGCTGTATGTGATTTTAATGGAATGACAGACAAAATATGTCCATATTGCCTGACAGAGAGCAGGGGATTAGTCTCCGTAAACAGCAAACATTCGGCCTGTCAATCATTTTTCAGGTTCACAGGTCAGCCCATATATGGGCAGCAGAAAGCAGAGAGTGTGATAATTAAAGCAGATCATTCTCATTTATTGCCAATAGACATTATACACAGCTCTCTGGAGGACTTGATTCTCATTGGTCAAACACGGCATTCTGAGGTCAACCGTCGGACCACAACTGTGAAACAAATCATTCAAGTTTAACGCCAAATTTAAATTCATAAGCAGTTTGTCATGTGTGAACGCTAGGGATGTAACGGTTTCACAACGCTTTTAAAAACAGACTGATCACACAGTTTGCTTAGTGAAATTTGAAACACTGCCCCCAGTATGGGCAGATGTGAGCTCCATATTCCGGGTTAAATATCCACAGAGGGGCGCCAAAGGCGAGTTGTGTTCAGCTGTACAGGCTGTAAATCAGTGAAGATTAATGCATATTTTATAAGCTGTACTCCTAAACCCAAACCCTAAACCTAAAAGTGGAGTAAAAATATAATGTAAAAGAGAAAAATGGAACATCTGAATCGCACTCATCACTGATTATACAAATGCATTACTTCCTCGGCCACTCCTACACCCTCTGGTGGACGACAGCCACGCCTCCCCGGGCAGATCGGAGGCAGTCCTCCGGCCCCTGGTGGACGAAACGCCCCGCCGCATTTTCGGTGGACGGTAGAGGACTCCCCCGCCCCTGGCAGCGGTTCTCCCGCTCCAGACAGATGGCCAGGAGCCCCTCCCCGCTCGCGGTCGGCGGCCGTTCTTCCGCTCTCAGGAGGCTGGGCTCCTCCGTCCCACGGCGGATGGCTGCGGCTGCTCCTTTGGGGTGGATGGTAGTGGTGAGGACTCTACTACAGCGCATCCCTCCTCCTTCCCGGGTTTTGGCACCAGTGTAACACATCAATGGAAAGGAGGAGGCGAGAACCGGCTTGACGATATTTATTAGACTTTTAGTGTAAATGTGACTTGCAGTTATTTATAAAAACATACAGTGCATTTAAAGTTTTTCTTAATAATGCATTACAGTATATAGACAGGCTTCAATGTTTTAATGATAGAATTTTAGATACATTTATCAGAATTTTCTAACTAATGCGGTTCGATAATCATTCAGTTTATTCCATCAGGTTTTTATTCATATCAACTTGCAGACAGTCTACTTTTGATCTTTAACTGTTATACTAGTTAATATTTCTTTCATTTGTGACATTTCAAAAGACGGTTATTTTCATTAAGTGACAGTTTTCTTTTTACTTTTTCCTCTCGTTTGAACGAAGACATTCAAGCTTGAAGTTTGAGGAAAAAGGAGCTTTTGAAATCTCATTTTTCATTAATAAAGCGAGCGCTTTGATAGAGTGCTCTTAATCAAACATCCATTCACTGGATAAATAACTGAAAAGAAAGTCAGCACAAGAGTCTTCGGGGCGAAGAGCTTTCTGACTGAATGCATTTCAAGGCAATGACGTCACTAAAAAATGATATTCTTTCAAACGACTATAAGTATAAACAGATTTAAAAAAATGGAAAGTGAACAACCACATTGTCACAAATAAACGGACCTTGAAAGCATTCTAATTTTGAATTGCTAACTCCCTCTCAAAAGATGCACATCACAATATTTCATGATTCAATAATGTGAATGTACAAAGACGTTTGATGTGCACACAAAGATGTGCTGAACTCTGAACTGACTTCATACATCCACTAAAAATCACCACAACACCAGTTCATTTAAAGTCACTGAGAAAGAAATCACTCAGAACAGTAAATGTATGAAGAAAAAAATCCAGCAGATTGCATGTGATTTTAGACAACTCAGCTCAGGTAAAGACGTCAATCTGAGAACATTAAACAAGGGTGTATCGACACGATCTGGCACGTACATTTAAATGAACAAAAGGCACAGAGGAGTTTAAAAACAATTGCAAATATAAACAAATGTTCTCACACAAAGTCGAGGGTAGTTGAACAAGCCGTTCAGATCCATCCTGTGTGTGTGTGTGTGTGTGTGAGTGTGTGTGTGTGTATGTGTTTGTGTGTGTGTGTGTGTGTGTGTGTGTGGGCAGGTTTAAGTGGTTTACGAAGACTTTTTTTTAGTTTATAAACTGGTAATTACAAGGGTATTATGCTATAAATGTGGTTTATGAGGACATTTCTAGTGTCTCCATAATTCATATCATTTAAAAAACATACTAAACGATGTTTTATTGAAAATGTAAAAATGCAGAAAATTTTTTGTGAGGGTTAGGTTTAGGGGTAGGGTTAGGGTTAGGGGATAGAATCTATAGTTCATACAGTATAAAAATCATTATGTCTATGGAGAGTCCTCATAATGATAGCTGCACCAACATGTGTGTGTGTGTGTGTGTGTGTGTGTGTGTGTGTGTGTGTGTGTGTGTGTGTGTGATGTGTGTGGTTTAGGGGTAGGGTTAGGGTTAGGGGATAGAATATATAGCTCATACAGTATAAAAATCATTATGTCTATGGAGAGTCCTCATAATGATAGCTGCACCAACATGTGTGTGTGTGTGTGTGTGTGTGTGTGTGTATGTGTGTGTGTGTGTGTGTGTGTGTGTGTGTGTGTGTGTATGTGTGTGGTTTAGGGGTAGGGTTAGGGTTAGGGGATAGAATATATAGCTCATACAGTATAAAAATCATTATGTCTATGGAGAGTCCTCATAATGATAACTGCACCAACATGTGTGTGTGTGTGTGTGTGTGTGTGTGTGTGTGTGTGTGTGTGTGAGTGTGTGTGTGAGTGTGTGTGTGAGTGTGAGTGTGAGTGTGTGTGTGTGTGTGTGTGTGTGTGGTTTAGGGGTAGGGTTAGGGTTAGGGGACAGAATCTATAGTTTGTACAGTATAAAAATCATTATGTCTATAGAGAGTCCTCATAATGATAGCTGCACCAACATGTGTGTGTGTGTGTGTGTGTGTGTGTGTGTGTGTGTGTGTTTATGTGTGTGTGTGTGTGTGTGTGTGTGTGTGTGAGTGTGTGTGTGTGAGGGTTAGGTTTAGGGGTAGGGTTAGGATTAGGGGATAGAATCTATAGTTCATACAGTATAAAAATCATTATGTCTATGGAGAGTCCTCATAATGATAGCTGCACCAACATGTGTGTGTGTGTGTGTGTGTGTGTGTGTGTGTGTACTTAAGTAAGATATCTCTTTGGGTTTTCACCAGAAGTAGGTTAGCTCAGCAGTGTGTCTGCGTGTGTGTTAATTGAGAATTTTCTGGAACATCACTTGTGTTATTTATGTAAAATTCTCCTACATTTGCATCATGATCTTGGCAGGGCTTTTCTAAAAGTGACTTAGAGAAAAGTGCATAAGTAACCCAAACAGATCACAGTGTGGCGCGATATTTACAGGCTCTGTGATTAGCATAGTTTACAGTTATGACAGACTCACAGTAAATAGAACAGCTTGCACAGTGTGAATATAATTATAGTTCAAGTTAACAGGCCTGTTAGTTACCGAAGTGGGAAATAATGGGGTTATGTTTTTACTGCATTTTAAAATATTTAAATGTTCATATTTGCTTCTTGTTTTTTAATTTCCTTTTGCATCTCCTTTTCTTGGCTTTTATGTTCTCCTACATCTATCACTGTAATTTCCATAAATAATGTACACATGCTATAGACAGAAAGAAAGAACAAAGAAAGAAAGAAAGAAAGAAAGAAAGATACTAATACGATAGGGTAACACTTTACAATAAGGTGCCATTTGTTAACTTTAGTTATTACACGGCAGCCTGGAATACTCTATTCTGATTGGTCAATGGCGCCATCTAGCAGTCTGTTATTGCTCTGTAACAACTGCAGCTCCACGTATCTGACCGCACATCCAGTTCCTTGCGAGCCGTCTCTCTTGCTTCTTTGATCACTGTGCGATCTCTTCAAGTAAGGTAATAAAATATTTCAAATATTTCAATATTTCAATTAATGTTTCATGTCCATTTATTTGTTTATTTGGCAAGTAGTCTTGTAATAGCTTGGATAATGAGGAGGCAGATGGCCATTTTTGCAAAAATATACACCAACAGAAAACTCTGATGCAAACCGGAGGTTGATTTCAGCTGTACGTTGATTTCTTTCTTCTCAAATTACATAATTTCAATGCAAATCAATAATTGATGTCCATGTATTTATTTATTTGGTTAGTAGCCATGTAATAAGCTGAGTAATGTACAGTCAGCTGGTTGTTATCGCAAAATAAACCCCTTCAGGGTGATACAAGATCCCTCCGCTTCACGTTGGGGTCCTGATCATCCTGTCAGGGATTATTGTGCGATAATAACCAGCTGACTGTACATTATTTCTTACTTAACTACACTAGTTAACATGAACTAACAATGAACAACACTTTTACAATATTTATTAAACTTGGTCAATAATAATTTCAACATAAATGATTTTTTTTAATTAAAAGTAATATTTGTTAACAGTAGTTAATGCATTAAGTACTAACATGAACTAACAATGAAAATTATGCTTTTCTTAATTTACATTAACCAAGATTAATAAATGCTGTAATATTATATTGTTTAAATGTCAGCTCATTAAACCTAATGCATTAACTAATACAAACAAATGGAACCTTATTGTAAAGTTTTATCAAAGAAAGAAAGAAAGAGAGAAAGAAATATTTAGTTAGTTTGTTAGTTAGTTAGTTAGTTAGTTAGTTAGTTAGAAATAAATAAATAGTTAGTTAGTTAGAAAGAAAGAAAGAGAAAAAGAAAAAGAAATTGTTAGAAAGAAAGAAAAAGAAATAGTTAGAAAGAAAGAAAGAAAGAAAGAGAAAGAAAGAGAAAGAAAGAAAAAGAAATAGAAAGAAAGAGAAAAAGAAAAAGAAATAGTTAGAAAGAAAGAAAGAAAAAGAAATAGAAAGAAAGAAAGAGAAAAAGAAATAGAAAGAGAAAGAGAAAGAAAAAGAAATAGTTAGCTAGAAAGAAAGAAAGAAAGGAAAATAAATAGTTAGAAAGAAAGAAAGAGAAAGAAAAATAAATAGTTAGAAAGAAAGGAAGATAGAAAGAAAGAAAGAAAGAAAGAAAAATAAATTGTTAGTTAGAAAGAAAGAAAGAGAAAAATAAAAATAAATTGTTAGAAAGAAAGAAAGAAAAATAAATAGTTAGAAAGAAAGAAAGAAAGAAAGAAAGAAAAATAAATAGTTAGAAAGAAAGAGAAAGAAAAATAAATAGTTAGAAAGAAAGAAAGAAAGAAAAATAAATAGTTAGTTAGTAAGAAAGAAAGAAAAATAAATAGTTAGTAAGAAATAAAGAAAGAAAGAAAAATAAATAGTTAGTTAGTTAGAAAGAAAGAAAAATAAATAGTTAGTAAGAAAGAAAGAAAGAAAAAGATATAGTTAGTTAGTTAGAAAGAAAGAAAGAAAAATAAATAGTTAGTAAGAAAGAAAGAAAGAAAAAGATATAGTTAGTTAGTTAGAAAGAAAGAAAGAAAAATAAATAGTTAGTAAGAAAGAAAGAAAGAAAAAGATATAGTTAGTTAGTTAGAAAGAAAGAAAGAAAGAAAGAAAAATAAATAGTTAGTTAGAAAGAAAGAAAAATAAATAGTTAGTTAGAAAGAAAGAGAAAGAAAAATAGTTAGTAAGAAAGAAAGAAAGAAAGAAAGAAAGAAAAAGATATAGTTAGTTAGTTAGAAAGAAAGAAAGAGAAAGAAAAATAAATAGTTAGTTAGTTAGTTAGTTAGTTAGTTAGTTAGTTAGAAAGAAAGAAAGAAAGAAAGAAAGAAAGAAAGAAAGAAAGAAAGAAAGAAAAAGATATAGTTAGTTAGTTAGAAAGAAAGAAAGAAAGAAAGAAAGAAAAATAAATAGTTAGTTAGTTAGAAAGAAAGAAAGAAAGAAAGAAAAAGATATAGTTAGTTAGAAAGAAAGAAAGAAAGAAAGAAAGAAAGAGAAAGAAAGAAAAAGAAATAGTTAGTTAGTTAGAAAGAAAGAAAGAAAGAAAAATAAATAGTTAGTAAGAAAGAAAGAAAAAGATATAGTTAGTTAGTTAGAAAGAAAGAAAGAAAGAAAGAAAAATAAATAGTTAGTTAGAAAGAAAGAAAGAAAGAAAAATAAATAGTTAGTTAGAAAGAAAGAGAAAGAAAGAAAAATAGTTAGTAAGAAAGAAAGAAAGAAAGAAAGAAAGAAAGAAAAAGATATAGTTAGTTAGTTAGAAAGAAAGAAAGAAAGAGAAAGAAAAATAAATAGTTAGTTAGTTAGTTAGTTAGTTAGTTAGTTAGTTAGTTAGTTAGTTAGTTAGTTAGAAAGAAAGAAAGAAAGAAAGAAAAAGATATAGTTAGTTAGTTAGAAAGAAAGAAAGAAAGAAAGAAAGAAAAAGATATAGTTAGTTAGTTAGAAAGAAAGAAAGAAAGAAAGAAAGAGAAAGAAAGAAAAATAAATAGTTAGTTAGTTAGAAAGAAAGAAAGAAAGAAAGAAAAAGATATAGTTAGTTAGAAAGAAAGAAAGAAAGAAAGAAAGAAAGAAAGAGAAAGAAAGAAAAATAAATAGTTAGTTAGTAAGAAAGAAAGAAAGAAAAATAAATAGTTAGTAAGAAATAAAGAAAGAAAGAAAAATAAATAGTTAGTTAGTTAGAAAGAAAGAAAGAAAGAAAAATAAATAGTTAGTAAGAAAGAAAGAAAGAAAAAGATATAGTTAGTTAGTTAGAAAGAAAGAAAGAAAGAAAGAAAGAAAGAAAGAAAAAGATATAGTTAGTTAGTGAGAAAGAAAGAAAGAAAGAAAGAGAAAGAAAGAAAAAGAAATAGTTAGTTAGAAAGAAAGAAAGAAAGAGAAAGAAAGAAAGAAAGAAAGAAAGAAAGAAAAAGATATAGTTAGTTAGTTAGAAAGAAAGAAAGAAAGAAAGAAAGAAAAAGATATAGTTAGTTAGAAAGAAAGAAAGAAAGAGAAAGAAAGAAAGAAAAAGATATAGTTAGTTAGTTAGAAAGAAAGAAAGAAAGAAAGAAAGAAAGAGAAAGAAAGAAAGAAAGAAAGAAAAAGATATAGTTAGTTAGTTAGTTAGAAAGAAAGAAAGAAAGAAAGAGAAAGAAGAGAAAGAAAGAAAAAGAAATAGTTAGTTAGAAAGAAAGAAAGAAAGAAAGAGAAAGAAAGAAAGAAAAAGATATAGTTAGTTAGTTAGAAAGAAAGAAAGAAAGAAAGAGAAAGAAAGAAAGAAAAAGATATAGTTAGTTAGTTAGAAAGAAAGAAAGAAAGAAAGAAAGAAAGAAAGAGAAAGAAAGAAAAAGAAATAGTTAGTTAGAAAGAAAGAAAGAAAGAAAGAGAAAGAAAGAAAGAAAAAGAAATAGTTAGTTAGTTAGTGAGTTGGTTGGTTGGTTAGTGAATGTTGAATGTTGCATTTTATATAGTGCTTTTTCTGACACTACACTCAAAGCACTTCACACAGTGAACAGGGAATCTCCTCAAACACCACCAGTGTGCAGCATCCACCTGGATGATGTGACGGCAGCCATAGTGCGCCAGTACACTCACCACACATCAGCTATTAGTGGAGAGGAGAGGGTAGAGTTATAGAGCCAATTCATGTATGGGGATTATTAGGAGGCCATGATTGAGAAGGGCCAATGGGGGAATTTGGCCAGGACACCGGGTTACACTCCTACTCTTTTACGAGAAGTGCCATCATTATGTAATATTTGTTAAAATCATTTATAGTTGTTAAAAAGTGCAAAGCCATATAGGAATGAAAGTTTAATAACATTTGTTAGCTTTTGAATTTACATAATGCTTAACAAATCATTAGTTAATGTGTATTCAGATACAGTAGTTAGAAATATGAGATAATGTGCTTGTTTCTAACTACTGTATCTGAATACACATTAACTAATGATCTGTTAAGCATTATTAATGATTTATTAATGAAAGTTACTTTAAAGTTTATAATACTTTTAATTTTATAATACAAATGTAATAATTACTAACCCAACCCCAGCCCAAAGTCTCGTCAGGATCGGATCTGGTAGCAAATGTCCCTAACTGAATGCCCCTAATCTGTGTTGGTACCATGGTACAGTAATGGTGTTAGATGGTAAAGCCATTGTACTTTCATATATAACATGGTAGTGAATGATAAACATATTCATATAAGATGATATTTACATGGTGGTACTTTAAAGAATATCATGGTGTCTGATCTTTTAGTAAACTAACAGCACAACTCTCCTTAACAACACACATGATTTGAGGGATCATTCATGTCGGTACACAAAGGACCACTTACACACTGAACGTTTAATACTTACTGTCAGAGGTTTTGAGCAAGAGCAATACTAATAGAGATGTAAACACCTGCACACACACACGGGGGAAAGAGAAAGATAGAGAGTTTAAAGGGAAATAGATTATTAAAAGAGTGATGATTAAAGTCATATAAGTAGAAATCTACTAGGGCACGATCTTTTTGCCCTATAGCTGTTTGTCTCTCTCTCTGTAATGAGTGTATCATTAGTCGTATAGTATCTGTTGTGTTTAACCTCTGGCAGCAATCCACCCAATGGAGCTGCTTTCACAGAACTGCGACTAATGCTGCTGTGACTGTGCGTGTGTGTGTGTGTGTGTGTGTGTGTGTGTGTGTGTGTGTGTGTGTGTTGTACTAGTTCACCCGTCGGCTGTTTCTCCCACCAGTCGCATCCGTACAACACTATTTAACACAGCATGAAGGAATACACTGAAATCCAGTTATGTGCCTGTTTGTGTTTGTCAGTTCACACTGGAGTGTTTGTGTGCGGTTGTGAGTGTGTGACATTTGCTATTGGGTGAATCTCAAAAAAACCTTTCAATAACATGTCCACAAAATATTCAGTAGCACTTTCTATAAATCCCATATTTATTATGCATTAGTAATGTCTCATAATACACCATATAATAGGTTATAACTTCTCATCAATAATTGTAAACATTTATAATACATTATACTAATTACCTATTCATAGTTATACCTCAGAGTATAATGAATTATAACACAAGCAACATTTAATTTTATCTGCAGGAGTTATAATGGATTATATATATTTGTAATATACTGTTTATAATAGGTGCTTTAAGTAAAGTGACAAAAGCAGTTTCTTCTTATAAACATCTATAAGATATTTTTAAGTAGTTATAAGACATTACAAGTCATGCTGGACGTTATAAACATTACACATGCACAAAATACAAAATAACACACATTTAATGTACATTTTGAGATATTATGACAAACACTTGTAAAGCTAAAAGGTTCAAATATATCACAGACTCTCTCTATGTTGATCTATATGCTCTGTGTCCCTATGTTGATGTTGACTCTCTATGTATGTTGATCACACATGTAGCCAACTGATTCTCAAACTGATTCTATACTGGACTCTATTCAATAAACTTTAATGTTTGTGCATCTTATTCGGAGACTTATTTTATAAATAACTTCCATTATAGAAGTTTGACTTGTAATGTATTGAACTGTATGTTACAAGTTTATTTTATGACTGTTTATTAGAAGATATTTCTTTTGTAACTTAAAGCAGGTAAAGAACACTTATAATATGATCACGTCATGAAGAATTTTGACTGTTTACATTATACAACACTTATACCATTAACTTTATTAACTTCTGCTGCATTAACATTGGATGTTGCTTGTGTTATAATGCATTATACTCTAAAGTATAACTATGAATAGGGGAAGACTTATAATGTATTATAACTGTAGTTATAACTGTTCATGAGAAGTTAACTTATTATAAGGTGCATTAAGAGACATTACGAATGCAGTATAATGCCCATATAATGCATTATAAATATGGACTTTGAAAGTGTTACCAAATATACAAAAATGCATGGCAATTAAGCAATTTTTTTTTCCAACAATTATCTTTACTGTAATGAAAAAAAAAATAAATAAATAAATAAATAAATAAATAAATAAATAAATATATATATATATATATATATATATATATATATATATATATATATATATATATATATATATACAGGTGCATCTCAATAAATTAGAATGTCGTGGAAAAGTTCATTTATTTCAGTAATTCAACTCAAATTGTGAAACTCGTGTATTAAATAAATTCAATACACACAGACTGAAGTAGTTTAAGTCTTTGGTTCTTTTAATTGTGATGATTTTGGCTCACATTTAACAAAAACCCACCAATTCACTATCTCAAAAAATTAGAATATGGTGACATGCCAATCAGCTAATCAACTCAAAACACCTGCAAAGGTTTCCTGAGCCTTCAAAATGGTCTCTCAGTTTGGTTCACTAGGCTACACAATCATGGGGAAGACTGCTGATCTGACAGTTGTCCAGAAGACAATCATTGACACCCTTCACAAGGAGGGTAAGCCACAAACATTCATTGCCAAAGAAGCTGGCTGTTCACAGAGTGCTGTATCCAAGCATGTTAACAGAAAGTTGAGTGGAAGGAAAAAGTGTGGAAGAAAAAGATGCACAACCAACCGAGAGAACCGCAGCCTTATGAGGATTGTCAAGCAAAATTGATTCAAGAATTTGGGTGAACTTCACAAGGAATGGACTGAGGCTGGGGTCAAGGCATCAAGAGCCACCACACACAGACGTGTCAAGGAATTTGGCTACAGTTGTCGTATTCCTCTTGTTAAGCCACTCCTGAACCACAGACAACGTCAGAGCGTCTTACCTGGGCTAAGGAGAAGAAGAACTGGACTGTTGCCCAGTGGTCCAAAGTCCTCTTTTCAGATGAGAGCAAGTTTTGTATTTCATTTGGAAACCAAGGTCCTAGAGTCTGGAGGAAGGGTGGAGAAGCTCATAGCCCAAGTTGCTTGAAGTCCAGTGTTAAGTTTCCACAGTCTGTGATGATTTGGGGTGCAATGTCATCTGCTGGTGTTGGTCCATTGTGTTTTTTGAAAACCAAAGTAACTGCAACCGTTTACCAAGAAATTTTGGAGCGCTTCATGCTTCCTTCTGCTGACCAGCTTTTTAAGATGCTGATTTCATTTTCCAGCAGGATTTGGCACCTGCCCACACTGCCAAAAGCACCAAAAGTTGGTTAAATGACCATGGTGTTGGTGTGCTTGACTGGCCAGCAAACTCACCAGACCTGAACCCTATAGAGAATCTATGGGGTATTGTCAAGAGGAAAATGAGAAACAAGAGACCAAAAAATGCAGATGAGCTGAAGGCCACTGTCAAAGAAACCTGGGCTTCCATACCACCTCAGCAGTGCCACAAACTGATCACCTCCATGCCACGCCGAATTGAGGCAGTAATTAAAGCAAAAGGAGCCCCTACCAAGTATTGAGTACATATACAGTAAATGAACATACTTTCCAGAAGGCCAACAATTCACTAAAAATGTTTTTTTTTATTGGTCTTATGATGTATTCTAATTTGTTGAGATAGTGAATTGGTGGGTTTTTGTTAAATGTGAGCCAAAATCATCACAATTAAAAGAACCAAAGACTTAAACTACTTCAGTCTGTGTGCATTGAATTTATTTAATACACGAGTTTCACAATTTGAGTTGAATTACTGAAATAAATGAACTTTTCCACGACATTCTAATTTATTGAGATGCACCTGTATATATATATATATTTCCAATTACTGTTATGTAAAAAAAAATATGATATATTATATTTAAAATATATGATGATTTAAATTCTAAAAATCAATTGTTAACACTTTTTAAATAAGATTTTTGTTCTATTTGTTTACATTAGTAAAAGCATTAGGTATCATAAATGAACAATATATTTTTACAGCAATTAGTAAAAAAAAATGTTTTCTTTTCTTTCTTCCTTTTCTTTATTTCTTTTTTCTTTCTTTCTTTTCTTTCTTTCTTCTTTTCTCTCTGCTGGAGTTCAGTATAGTTCGATCGATCAGGGTTGTTTGATGGAATCCATTATTGATTTGGATGACCCATACAAGAACTTATGAGTAAAGACAAACATGAAGTGGAATTGAAATATTGTAAATAGTGTGAACGATGTGGTTGTTACTGGAGTCTTTTCTTTCAGCTGTGTGTATGTTGTCTTTGGATAGCTCTTGACTGATAACTAAATCGCAGTTGTACAGATACTTACACTCCCAGATCATCACCGATCCTCCACCTGGTCGTCTAATGGTTAGACGGAGACCTGGAGAGGCCTTCAAGCCACAGTGTCTCGCACCCACTGTGAAATTTGGTGGAAGATTGGTGATGATCTGGAGTGCTTCAGCAAGGCTGGAATCGGGCAGATTCGTCTTTGTGAAGGATGCATGAAACAAGCCACATGAGGTTATCCTGGAAGAAAACTTGCTTCCTTCTGCTCTGACAATGTTCCCCAACTCTGAGGATTGGTTTTTCCAGCAGGACAATGCTCCATGCCACACAGCCAGGTCAATCAAGTTGTGGATGGAGGAACACTGGATCAAGACCCTGTCAAGGTCAGCCCAATCTCCAGACCTGAACCCCATTGAAAACCTCTGAAATGTGATCAAGAGGAAGATGGATGGCCACAAGCCATCAAACAAAGCCGAGTTGCTTGAACTTTTGCACCAGGAGTGGCATAAAGTCACCCAACAGCAATGTGAAAGTCTGGTAGAGAGCATGCCAAGACGCATGAAAGCTGTGATTGAAAATCAGGGTTATTCCACCAAATATTGATTTCTGAACTCTTCAGATTAGTATTGTGTTGTTTATAAATTAATATGAACTTGTTTTCTTTGCATAATTCGAGGTCTGAAAACACTGCATCTTTTTTGTTATTTTGACCAGTTGTCATTTTCTGCAAATAAATGCTCAAAATGACAATATTTTTATTTGGAATTTGGGAGAAATGTTGTCAGTACTTTATAGAATAAAACAAAAATGTTCATTTTACTCAAACACATACCTATAGGAAATCCAGAGAAACTGATCATTTTGCAGTGGTCTCTTAATTTTTTCCAGAGTATATATATATATATATATATATATATATATATATATATATATATATATATATATATATATATATATATATATATATATACATACAGTTGAAGTCAGAAGTTTACATACACTTAGGTTGAAGTCATTAAAACTCATTTTTTAACCACTCCACAGATTTCATATGAGCAAACTATAGTTTTGGCAAGTCGTTTAAGGACATCTACTTTGTGCATGATGTGAGTAATTTCTCCAACAGTTGTTTACAGACAGACTGTTTCACTTTTAATTGACTATATCACAATTCCAGTGGGTCAGAAGTTTACATACAACAAGTTAACTGTGCCTTTAAGCAGCTTGAAAAATTCCAGAAAATGATGTCAAGCCTTTAGACAATTAGCCAATTAGCTTCTGATAGGAGGTGTACTGAATTGGAGATGTACCTGTGGATGTATTTTAAGGCATACCTTCAAACTCAGTGCCTCTTTGCTTGACATCATGGGAAAATCAAAAGAATTCAGCCAAGACCTCAGAAAAATAACTGTGGACCTCCACAAGTCTGGTTCATCCTTGGGAGCAATTTCCAAACACCTGAAGGTACCATGTTCAACTGTACAAACAATAGTACGCAAGTATAAACACCATGGGACCACACAGCCATCATACCGCTCAGGAAGGAGACGCATTCTGTCTCCTAGAGATGAACGTAGTTTGGTGCGAAAAGTGCAAATCAATCCCAGAACAACAGCAAAGGACCTTGTGAAGATGCTGGAGGAAACAGGTAGACAAGTATCTATATCCACAGTAAAACGAGTCCTATATCGACATAACCTGAAAGGCTGCTCAGCAAGGAAGAAGCCACTGCTCCAAAACCAGCATAAAAATGCCAGACTACAGTTTGCAAGTGCACATGGGGACAAAGATCTTACTTTTTGGAGAAATTTCCTCTGGTCTGATGAAACAAAAATTGAACTGTTTGGCCATAATGACCATCGTTAGGTTTGGAGAAAAAAGGGTGAGGCTTGAAAACCGAAGAACACCATCCCATCCGTGAAGCATGGGGGTGGCAGCATCATGTTGTGGGGGTGCTTTGCTGCAGGAGGGACTGGTGCACTTCACAAAATAGATGGCACCATGAGGAAGGAAAATTATGTGGATATATTGAAGCAACATCTCAAGACATCAGCCATGAAGTTAAAGCTCGTTTGCAAATGGGTCTTCCAAATGGACAATGACCTCAAGCATACCTCCAAAGTTGTGGCAAAATGGCTTAAGGACAACAAAGTCAAGGTATTGGAGTGGCCATTACAAAGCCCTGACCTCAATCTGATAGAAAATGTGTGGGCAGAACTGAAAAAGTGTGTGTGAGCAAGGAGGCCTACAAACCTGACTCAGTTACACCAGTTCTGTCTGGAGGAATGGGACAAAATTCCAGCAACTTATTGTGAGAAGCTTGTGGAAGGATACCCAAAATGTTTGACCCAAGTTAAACAATTTAAAGGCAATGCTACCAAATACTAACAAAGTGCATGTAAACTTCTGACCCACTGGGAATGTGATGAAAGAAATAAAAGCTGAAATAAATAATTCTCTCTACTATTATTCTGACATTTCACATTCTTAAAATAAAGTAGTGATCCTAACTGACCTAAGACAGGGAATGTTTTCTACGATTAAATGTCAGGAATTGTGAAAAACTGAGTTTAAATGTATTTGGCAAACTTCTGACTTCAACTGTATATATATATATATATATATATAAATATATATATATAGGCCCTACAGTATATATATTGTAAAAAATGCATTACAGTATTTTGGCACACAAGTGAATCATTAAAAAAGACAGTATTAAAAGTGGCTTTAGAATGCAATATATTGTTTATTTTCATATTATTGAACATAATCCAGTCATTGATCTACAGTTCACAGCAGTCCATTTTGCAATTGAATTTGTCAGTCCAAGATTTATTATAAGGGCTTGTTTAAAGATGTGTCAATGTACACCTGCGTCAGACGGACGTTTTTGGAGATTTGCGTTAAACAAAAGTTTGAAACGTTGAAAAACATGTCTTGAGATCCCTGCGTTCAGATTTGTGCTCCATCATGCTGTTTGTACACAAGAATGTGTTCTCATTTGTGCTGTCTGCTGTCAGTAAGTGTGGTTTGTTCTCTGTTTGAGCTGCGCATTGTTTATACAGCGAGTTTCACTTACTGCCCCCTGGAGGAAACAGGTGGTTCTCCGAGGTTGAATGGCTCAGACGGAAGGAATATTCCTTATTACGGTCCAGGGAATTGTGTTAATTTTCTTAATGCGCTATATTTTATATAATTAATCGCACTGAATTAACGTGTTAAATTGACAGCCCTAGTTTTAATCAAATGATAAAAAATACACTTCTTTTGAGAGCTTGCAATCTCATGTGTGGCTAAAAAGTGAATTTTGCAGCATGCTTGTACTTGACAAAAAGACACAACAGTGTTTAAAATAGCTGTGGGATTCAGAATTCAGGTCAAATGGAATCGCTGTGAGCAGTTGAAGGGCGTGTGTGTGGTGTGTGTGTGTGTGTGTGTGTGTGTGTGTGTGTGTGTGTGTGTGTGTGTGTGTGTGTGTGGTGTGTGTGTGTGTGTGTGTGTGTGTGTGTGTGTGTGGGCAGGTTTAAATGGTTTATGAGGACTTTTTTTAGGTTATAAAATGGTAATTACAAGGGTATTATGCTATAAATGTGGTTTATGAGGACATTTCTAGTGTCCCCATAATTCAAATCACTTAAAAATCATACTAAATGATGTTTTATTGAAAATGCAGAAAGTTTTTTGTGAGGGTTAGGTTTAGGGGTAGGGTTAGGGTTAGGGGATAGAATCTATAGTTCATACAGTATAAAAATCATTATGTCTATGGAGAGTCCTCATAATGATAGCTGCACCAACATATGTGTGTGTGTGTGTGTGTGTGTGTGTGTGTGTGTGTGTGTGTGTGTGTGTGTGTATGTGTGTAATAGACGGAGAATTGAAGATGATTAAGAGAGGTGTGATTGTCTTGCAGCACACAGCGGTTTGACTGTCACTACAGAAATAAACGCATGCCAGGAGATGAGATGAGAACTTGCATGTGTTATTGAGATGAGAAATATCATATATTTTATCAGTGGAAACAAAATCAGACAGCTGTAACAGAGATGAATCAAACTCCTCTGATATCTCAGATATCAATGTACTGCAAAACCCCTCTTCTGAATCAGTATCTTTGCCTTGTTTTCCAGTAAAAAAAAAATATCTGAATATCCTTTTAACAAGATGCATTTACCTGAGAAGCAAAAGTTCAGTATTAAGACTCATTTTCACTGAATATACAGATTCTCTGGCAACAAGCTTTATTTTTTTCTAATATCAATTTTCCTTCTTCATGTGTTGTTTTAAGATTTTTAGTGGGAAAAAGTCAAAAACACTGATTCAAAATATGAGTTTTTGTATTGTATCTCTTTAATATAATCTTTCTTCACACTTCTCTGCTCTCTGTTATTTTCTGTGATATTGTGAGTTTCCCCGCAGCAGATGTAATGATCACAGTGAATGGAGGTGACAGAGAGAAAACCTCAGTGTAAATGACAGGAACGCTGATGTCACTGTCGTCATGGCGACTGCCTCCATATATCAACACGCAGAGATTGTGTTATTACTGATAGTGATAAAAGTCCTGCTCTTTATATTATTAAACTAAATATTTACTTCTGAACGAACTGATAAACACTACTTTAGAGAGAGAGAGAGAGAGAGAGAGATAGGTCACTCTATTAGTGTGCAGTATTGGATGTAATCTGATTACAAAGTAACTTATTACTGTAATTTACATACTTTTTAGTAGAGGCAGACCGTTATATCGGTTTTACCGATTAATCGTGCCGATAGTTGCTTTTTGAAACTATGAGTTATCTGCAAAAATATATGTCGATAGTTGCCGACAGTTTTTTCATCATTTCAAAATAAGTGTCCCCAGTGTGTTTCAGGCTTATTTATACTTAAAAGATCTGCATTGTGCACCAAATCATTTTTTCTTATTATTAGGATTTCAGCTGAACAAAAAACTGTTTCAAGAATTTTTTAAATTTTGGACTCTTTGTCTTTGCCTGCCATAGTAAAGAAATTAGAATTTAATTTTTTAATTTTGACATTCTATAAATTGATTTTAAAAACTATCGGCCGATTAATCGGTTTTCGTCCTTTCCCACCACCTTAGTTATCGGTTTTGGCAAAATCCACCAACGTAGGTGTCGGATAGCTGTCCGTAACTCTCTCTCTCACACTGCCATCTCCAGTCGGCCTTTATCCCTCTCGGGCTAATCAGCCTGATTAGGAGCCGGGTGTGTAGAATCACGACTCGGCCCCGCCCTCTGCCCTGCCACATTCCTCCCCCATTCTCTCAGGCTGGGGAGCCCCTGGCATGACGTACATCCCCCAACCTCTTTCCCTGGTTGGGGCGTGCCTTCCGCCCCGTCTGCCAGCAGGTCATCCCCATATACCTGGATCAGAGGAGGGGACAAGGGGAGGGAAACAAAAAAAAATGTGCCACCTACACGCCGTAACGGCGATCGTGCCAAATGAACAAAAACATTTAAAAAGAGAGGGAAAAAGCCAACACAGAGAGTCAGTGGGAGAGAGAGAGAGAAAAAAATTCACTTGCCGGTTCTCCGATATGACGTAGCCTGGTCCTCAGCCACTTCTCCACCCTCTGGTGGACGACAGTCGTGCCTCCCCAGCGGATTGGAGGTAGTCCTCCGCCCCCTGGCGGACGGAATGCCCGCTGCATTTTCGGTGGATGGAAAGGGTCTCCCCCGCCCCTGGCAGCGGTTCTCCCGCTCCAGGCGGTCGGCCAGGAGCCCCTCCCCGCTCGCGGTCGGCGGTCTCAGACCCCACCATGTTTCAGCAGCTGGTAGGGGTCTCCTCCGCCCCTGGCAGCGGCCCTGACTGCTCCAGGCAGTCGGTTAGGAGTCCCTCCTCCCCTCGTGGTTGGCGGCCGTTCCTCCGTTTCCGGGCGGCCGGGCTCCTCCATCCCCCGTTGGATGGCCGCGGCTGCTCCATTGGGGTGGATGGTAGTGGCAGACTCTACTACGGCGCATCCCTCCTCCCAGTATATTACTTGGGATACACATATTTCTTAAATAATATTATTTACGGAGAATTCATTTTAAAATATACATCTGTTTGCATTTCTGTGAAAGCAGTAGGACGTGCACCACATAATGACAACATTCAATTATTTTGAATTCATTAAGTGGAAAAACTCTTCCAACTTAATGAATTAAAAGTAATGTAAGTAGCAATGTGGTTACTTTTTCGGTGAAGTAATGAAGTAAGTAATCTGATTGCAATTTTATAGAGGTAATTAGTCATTTGTAGTGGATTATTTTTTTGAGTAACTTGATTAATGACACACTCACTCATATGCCACATAGAGTAAAAAACATTTGGTCACGCTACCAAAATGTGTTTGGAAACATGACTTGCTACTGGAAAAACTAAACTATGTTGAAAAAATCTTTTAGTTATATATAATAAATGACAAGCAAGCATGTTTGAATTAAACAACAAAGTTTAGATCTTTAGACCTCAAACTGAAGAGCTTTTGTAGGTAATGTGTGACATTTAAAAGTGATAATTTTATTACATTTTCACTCCTAGAAAATGCTCTCTTCCCAAAGTAACTTACATAATCGCAAATTCCAGCTTGAAAAATGACATTATGCTTGATAAGATCAGCCTTAAACTCCAAAAACGAACCCACAGTGAGACTTTTTCTAAGAGAGAGAGAGAGAGAAAGAGAGATAGTGTTGCTCTGTTCCAAAACCTAGTGAGCTGCCTTGCTGTGTTTTGCCTACAAAGTCAGCTATCTTCTAAGGCAGTATTCTCAGCTACAGTGGCAAGAAAAAGTATGTGAACATTTTGCAATTACATGCATTTATGTAGAAATTTGTTTTAAAACCTGGTTGATCTATATCTAAGTTACAATAATGAACAAACACAATCTGTTTTAACTAATAACACACAAATTGTTCTTGTACATATTGAATACATCATTCAAACATTCACAGTGTAGGTTGGAAAAAGTATGTGAACCCCTAGGCTAATGACGCCAGCAAAAGCTAATTAGAGTCATGAGTTGGCAAACCTGGCATCCAATTAATGAAACGAGATTGGAGGTGTGTGTTAGAGCTACTATGACTTATAAAAAGCACTCAAACATTTTGAGTTTGCTATTCATCTGCTGACGTGGACCATGCCTCACAAAAGAGATCTCAGAAGACTTACAATCAAGAATTGTTGCTTTGCATAAAGCTGGAAAGGGTTACAAAGTTATCTGGAAGAGTTTAGATATTCATCTGCCCACAGTTAGACAAACTGTCTATAAATGGAGATGATTTAATACTATAGGTACTCTCACTAGAAGTGGCCGTCCAGCCAAGATGACTCAAAGGACACACCGCAGAATGATCAATGAGGTAAAAAGAACCCTAGAGTGACAGATAAAGACTTGAAGGAATCACTGGAACTGGTTAACATCTCTGTTCATGAGTCTACTATACAGAAAACATTAAACAGGCATGGTGTTCATGGCAGGACATCATGAAGGAAGCCGCTGCTTTCCAACAAAAACATTGCTGCATGCTTGAAGTTTGCCAAAGACCACCTTGACACTCCACAACACTACTGGGAAATGTTTTGTGGACTGATGAAACTAAGGTTGAATTGTTTGGGAAGAACACGCAGCACTACGTATGGCATAAAAAGGACACTGCATACCAACATGAAAACATCATCCCAATGGTGAAGTTGTGATTTGGGGCTGCTTTGCTGCATTGGGGTCTGGACTGCTTGCGATCGAGGGAAAAAACGATTTCCCAAGTTTACCAAGATATCCTACAGGATAATATCAGGGTGTCTGTGTGCCAGCTGAAGCTCAGTAGAAGTTGGGCAGAAGGATAATGACCCTAAACATCGAAGTAAATCCACTACAGAATGACTTCAAAAAAAGAAAATCCTCCTTTTGGAGTGTCCCAGTCAGAGTCCAGACCTTAACCCAATAGAGATGCTGTGGAATGACCTCAAGAGAGCCGTTCACACCAGATATCCTAAGAATATGTCTGAGCTGAAGCAGTTCTGTAAGGAAGAATGATCCAGATTTCCTTCTGAATGTTGTGCAGGTCTAATCCACAGATACCAGAAACACTTGGTTGAGGTTATTGCTGCCAAAGGAGGATCGAATCCAGTTCATTAAATCCAAGGGTTCAATTACTTTTCCCCCAGCACTGTGAATGTTTAATGGGATGTGTTCAGTAAACAACACATGAAAAATTATAATTGTTAGTGTGTTGTTAGCTTGTGTTTGTCTACACTTGTGACTTTGATGAAGATGAGATCACATTTTATGACCAATTAAAGCAGAAAACCAGCTAATTCCAAAGGGGTCACATACTTTTTTTGCCACTGTATATGCAGTAGAACCCTCATAAGAAGCTCTACATAGACAGCAACTTTACGGCACAAAAATAGCACTGCTCATGTGAATACTTGACTCAAAATTTATGCCAACAGAGTTTGGCTTGTTGCTAAGGTACCGTGATACACTATTAAGCATGAAGCATTACCAACACACACAAGTATTGGGTCAAATATTCCATTTTTAGTTAGATTTTGTAATGCGTTTTGTAATGGGATTGTCTTCTCTGTTAAAGACACATGTGATTCTGCTTTTGGTCCAAACATGTTGCTGCATGCCTTTTGGAACATCATTTGCATTGGGAGTTGCTTTAAAACGCTGTTTAGATCAACAGCTCACTAGGGTTTCAGAAGAGACTTTATGTCTTGAATTTGACTGCTGGTGTTTCCGTGAGTCAGACTGAACAGAAGAGAAATCAGTTCTCATCTTCTGCCCCTCGAGTGGTTCAACGCACTTCTCTTCCTAAAAAGCATCTCGCTGCAGGAGTCTCCACAGCATTAGGTCATTTCCCTGCGGTCAGAGTCGGTCCGCTCCAAGACTGCTGTCATCTTCTCGTTACCGCGGCGACAGGCTCCCTGGTGATGGTTGCTGGGCTGCTGGTGGAGATTTGCTTCGCTGTCGAGATGCGTTTCTTCGGTCACCACGGGAACAGAGATGGAAATGGCAGCGTGTGCGCAGACTTGATAATCTCAACCACACATGTTGTGCTGGAATTCAACTGTGTATAAATGTGTAGATTATTATTTTTTATATGCTTTTTTTCTCTCTCTCTTTTATTTTCATGTCAAACATTTCTTGCTCTATAAAACTTAAATTGCCTGTCTGCTTTTGTCTGGAGTGGAAACTTGTAATCCTGAAGAGTCACATTTATACACGGACGAAATTTCACCATGCATCACTTTAATGAGGAAATAAAATGGTAGGCACACAGTAGATGATGCTCCGAGTGTCTCCACCTGAGAGCCACTAAAAGCTCTTTGCGAGTCGTTTGACCTCGATGACGCTCTCGTCCGGGATTCTGTTGAAGTATTCTTCATCCTGAACAGCACGACAGCTTTTTTGAGCAGGTCACATTGATTTAACTGAGAACCGAGGGGTCGCAGCACTTACCAGACTGTAGAAACACAATCTAGCTGCTGGCAGCCACGGGTGAATGATCTTTATAACCTTTTTGGTTTTTGTCGGATTATATAAGCAGAATGTGTACAGATTCAATCTTTAGAGGTGAAATAGTCTCACAAAAGCACACACTAAACACACTATATTTCTCTGGGCTTTTTATTTTTAGCTGATAATCAGCTGATGCTGTTAAAAATCATTATATATAATAATTATTATTAATATTATAATTATGGTAACACTTTATTTTAGGGATCAGAAGTTAGACAGTAATTAATGACTAATAATTACACTTGTAAGTGACTAGTTATGGACTTGTTTAGCATTATAAATTATTTTTTATTCTTGCTTTATAGCCCATTTACATTTGCTTTTGTTATAACAATGAATTTATTAGCTAAAAACAAAACATATTAGTAGCTAGTATGATGCAAATAACATCCTTCTATAGGTTCTCAGTACTCTGTGTGAATCTGCGGGTTATAACTGTAAAATACACGTAGAATGCATATAGTATTTCAACACAGCAGGGAAGGTTAGGGTTAGGTTTAGGGTGTCTGTGGGACTCTATATAAACACAGTAAACATGTTGATGCCCGTATACTGTATGCTAGTATTTAATTAGGGGTGCAAATAGCATCTAACTCTGTTTGCACTTAGTGCAAAGAAGATGCTTTTGTTGCTATTAACACTAAGGAACAAAATTCTCTGCCTTCTATATTTATTTTATACTTATAAGCTGCACATTCACACAGTGTAATGAGAACCTACACTGAAAAAAACACTTTGGGTGTTCCTGGTCATGCTAATTGAAAGAAAACAAGTTGAAAAAAAGATCTAATCCAATATTTGGTGTTTATATTACATAATGAGAGATTTATACGAAATTTTTTATAGGCCGGTCATTTTTGCCCAGTAACACCAAATTAGGTAAAAAATTTAAACACAGCACAAGGGTTAATGTAAGTTCATTTCTTCAGGTCAAATCACATTTTCACTTTGATGTAAGTTCATGCACCCATTGAACACTTTTCTTCTGAAGGCTGCAACAGGAAGGTTGAAAACAAGCTCTCCCCATTCATTTGTATGGTATCTGCGGGACTAAGGGCACCTACACTAGAGTTAACGCTGCATCAGAGAAAGTTGCAAATGCACTGATTTCAAAGGGGATGGTGCATCGGAAGGATGGACATGTCATGATATGTGCATGAATCCAGATGCAGACAGTCATTTAAACTAAAAGTCCTTTATTAGGGAGAAAATAAAACACAAACACTGGGCATATAACACAAATGGCCCAGTCTTAACCAAACACGGCAGAGAAATGTAATTACCCGTAAGAGGGAAAAATGGAGAAAAGAATCCAAACTAGTACCACAAACCAGACCGACCAGGAAACAAGACAAGAGGAATGAACCAGCACAGGACAGAGCACAACCGGGGAAAACAAATAGGGAAGCAAATAAGGGGGGTAACAAGGGAAGGCAGGTGTAACTGATAAACTGATAACAAGACAAACGACGAGGCGGGGTTTCACTCAAGACTGAATTGACATGGGGCCTGGGTAGCTCAGCGAGTACTGACGCTGACTACCACCCCTGGGGTCGCGAGTTCGAATCCAGGACATGCTGAGTGACTCCAGCCAGGTCTCCTAAGCAGCCAAATTGGCCCGGTTGCTAGGGAGGGTAGAGTCACATGGGGTAACCTCCTCTTGGTCGCTATAATGTGGTTCTCGCTCTCGGTGGGGTGCGTGGAGAGTTGTGTGTGGATGCCGCGGAGAATAGCATGAAGCCTCCACATGCACTATGTCTCCGCGGTAGGGTGACCACCTGGCTATTGCTTTGTTGCAGGTCAGCAGACCTGATTTTGCAGGACAATGATGAACGTCACTCAGTTTGACACAAGGTCTATGATACAAACTAATTTTAACAGCACGGACCTACTCAATCTAAATATAATGAACTGAAAATAATAATCTAATCATTAAAAAGCATTCCATTAGGAAAGACTAGAAAGATTAAATGCGTTCTTACTGGATTCAGTGCATCTTGAATTTATATTTTTTGTCTGATCTGGCAGCTTCGAGTAGGGCCTTCTCATTCATTATGTGTCTGTAGAACTCTGGCAGGTGTAGCTATAGTTCACTTTCACCAGGAGTTCACTTTTTATGAGGTCCACAGTTGCTCGGTTCCTTGTCTCTGTCCACGCAGAGGTCATCAGAGAAAACACCCTCTCCACGAACGCGTTGCTGACAGGAATGCTCAAAACCAAAGATACCAGAGCTGTCATGTTTGGGGCACTGATGTGCTTCAGCAGAGCTGTCCACTTTGATGCAACAGGATTTGTTGTTGTTGCGATTTCCTGTATGCATGGCAAAAGAATACAGAATTCATCATACAACTGGTTCATGTCCAGATTAAAGCTCATTTTTAATGCTTCAGCTCCGGAGGTCTTGGAAGCTAAATTCCCTCTTGATAGCCAGGCATGAGATGTGCTTTAGGTAGTTGCCATCAGTGAAATCAAACCACTTGTTTAGGTAAGCAAGCGCTCTTTGATAGAACATAAGAAAGTCCTGCTCTATAACAGCAACCTGTGCAGTGGGAAACTGTTGCAGGAGAGTGCTGGTCTCCAATCCAAAGAATCAATCCTTTTCCCTTTGCCCAAGTTTCAATTTGAGATTGGTCATCAACTCGAAAAGCTCACACACAGATGTCTCGTCTCCCTCAACCTTAAGCACTGCATCGAAAAAAACGTTGAGGCTATTTTGCAAAAACATCAGGTATGCTTGGAGTTCACAGGGCACGTCCTCTCCATCCTCGCCATTTACGAGCAATTTCCAAAGTGCTGATGGACAGCGCTCTTCTCCAAGAGATAATAAATCACATCAGAATTTTCGTTGCAATCATCATAAAAGTCGAACTGTTTGTTCTGCACTCCTAGGTTGGGTGTGTAATATCTTAATGCTAACAGGAATAACTTGGTTGTTCCATGGTTTGATGCATCAGACGCAATTGAGAAATGTGGAAGAGAATCCGGTCTATCTGCAATCACTGGCGTATTTAACTGTTTCAAGCATGTTTCTAAAGATGCTGGTGCACACACAGCTGTAACAATGGATGCACTCTTAGTTCTTCTACAAGCAAGCTTCTTTGCTATTTCTGAATCGGGGAAAATGACCAGGGCTAGTTTAGTAGTACAGTCGCCTGACTGATACGATAAACCATGCTGCACATTATGGTAGACACTTGTCACTTCAGGTGCTGTGATTTTATTTTGGTTGCTATCTATTGATGGAGAGAAAAAACTTGTCATGCTAGCATTAGCATTTCTTTGTTGTGCATTTCTCTTGTGACTTTCCCCATCTCCATGCCTCCTTACATCCCCCTCACCTCCATGCGTGATGGTGAAACTTCAGTGGCATACACTGCACTCTCCTTTTTTAGGGTCACTTGTAACTGGTTTTAACCATGTATATTTTTTCTCCCATTCTTTATTGTATGAATAAAGACGCTTTTTCTTCTTGGGAGCTCTGGATAGATCCATTTTTCTGTTGCTTTCAGTGTTTTCCCCGCTCTGGCAAGAACCAAAAAAGGCTGCGCTGCACATGTTCAGTGTTTTCTTATTAACTTGCGGGACAGGTGGTCACCCTACTCCGTGGTAACACGTCAACAAGCCATGTGATAAGATGCGCAGATTGACGGTCTCAGATGCGGAGGCAACTGAGATACGTCCTCTGCCATCCGGATTGAGGCGAGTCACTACGCCACCACGAGGACTTAGAGCACACTGTGAATTGACACGAGTGCACATAGCAATGAAAAACCAATAAAGCCACGTGCACTCATACAACAAGGGAGACACATATGAGTGTCAGGATCCAGCCACAAAAACTATAAACAAAGTCGACAGAAGTGGCAGGATCCTGACAGGACAGGGAAAACACAAGGGTTTCCGATAGTGAAGCTCCGTCATGCAACCAGAAGTTGAGAACATCTCAGCATTTTCTGCAATGCACTCTGGTGTAGGCATCTGTTGACCAATGAGAATCTTGGAGAGGCGGGATTAGCTGCGCTGGGAAATCGAAAAACATGGTAGACAATCTCAAGCATACGGTGTATTCATTCCCTGTACTCTATTATCTTTCTCTGTCAGGCTAAAAAGAGAACAATTGTGGAGAGAGAGCCTGGAGAAGAGTTTCAATGTTTACTGGTATCAGAAAGATATATTTTTAAATATGCATCTCTATCCGTGACCACCTCTAGCCTATGCTGTGCACGCCTTGCTAATTTTTTATATTAAAAGTTGTATGATGTTTACATTTGTTAATACTAACAATAGTGCATTTATATTCAATTAAAATGTCATTTAACATTAACCAAGATTAAAAAATGCTTTAAAATATATTGTTCATTTTTAATTTGATGCCTAATCCATTAAGTAATGTAACAAACAGAACCTGATTATAAAGTGTTAAGAATTTACTTTGAATAATTACAGGATTAAATAATTCTTCAACCTGCTTACACAGTTCATTCTCCTAACTTTAGGCTGTTTTGTGGTTATCGAGCAACATAGCATTAAGATAGAAAGTGTGGTCGCATGTGTGCTTTTATAATCATTTTAAACAGCTTTGAATGTGATCCATTTAATCAGATTTTAGAACCTGAACTACTATTTCCATTTTGTAAATTATTTTATAGTCCCCATTAAATGGTTTGACAAATGCTGCAGTCAATATATGTACACCTGTGACCACATCTCAATTGAGTTTTATGTTTTTATTGATATTATATGACATTATTCGTAGCTCACATGTGTGAATAACAATTTACAGCAAGGTAAATATAGTATCTACCGTGGTGTATAGCAGAATCTATATTTCTGCCATCACATTGTACAGTAAATGCTGTCATACCGCCAAGTCCTAGACTGCACTTACATGCCACAAAATCACATGTTTGATTTCACTGAGAGTTTACAAGAGAGACAGAGAGAAGTGAGAATATTGTGAAGAAAGAAGCAACAGACAGAAAGTGAAAATAAGGAACAGTCCTTATGCACAGGTGTGGGAGAGTGCAGCAGAAATCAGCTGTAATTGCATTTTATGCAACATTTCTGAAATGCTTCAGTAACGTGATTGGCTAAGTGATGGTATCACAGGTTTCTTAGGGGTCAAGGGTCAAGCACCTTACATGACATTAGATTTTCTTTCTCTTTAAATGTGTTTATCTTTGAGTGTGTGTGTGTGTGTGTGTTGAGAAAACATGGTAACACTTGCTATGAAGCCTATATTTATAATGCATTGTAAAGGCATTATAATGCATTAGTAATGTCAAATAATACACCATATAATATGTTATAACTTCTCATAAACAATTATAAACACAATTATAATACATTATACTAATTACCTATTCATAGTTATACCTTAGGGTATAATGCATTATAACACAAGCAACATCCAATTTTATCTGCAGAAGTTATAATGGATTATATATATTTGTAATATACTGTTTATAATAGGTGTGCTTTAAGTAAAGTGACAAAAGCAGTTTCTTCTTATCCATAAGATATTTTTAAATGGTTATAAGACATTACAAGCCATGCTGGATATTATAAACATTACACATGCACAAAATACAAAATAACACACATTCAATGTATATTTTGAGATATTATGAAATACACTTGTATATTGGATGTTGCTTGTGTTATAATGCAATATAAAGTATAACTATGAATAGGGGAAGGCTTATAATGTATTATAACTGTAGTTATAACTGTTCATGAGAAGTTAACTTATTATAAGGTGTATTATGAGACATTATGAATGCAGTATAATGCCTCTATTATGCATTATAAATATGGGCTTCAGAGAAAGTGTTAGCGAATCAAAGTCCATGTGTCCAGTCAAACATATTAGTTTAGAGCTTGTTTGTTTTATCTGTTAGAAAGGTGAAAGGTCACCTTTGTTGTCAACTGTCTATTTTTCTTTTCAGCCTCTGTCATGTTAATAATTTTACATATTATTGGTCATATGCAGTTGATGGTGTTTGATTTTAACATTTGTGCTTACTTTCGACCTTTTGCAAACAATTTTGATGCAGTGTTGGGTCGCCACTTGACGTCTAAAATAAATTCTGAATCCTGAAGTAAAACCTGCTGTGAGTCACTGCTTTAGTGTGATATGTGTGTTGAATTGACTGAATTCATCTCTCAGCGTGATTCAAATGGAATCGCTGCTTTACAGAGAAACGTAAGACGCACAAATGGGGGGAAAGTGTGAAAGTGTGTGGGTAGTGCAGTAAAACTCAAATGAGGCAGTTTTGAGTGTGTTTGTGTCAGCAAACTGGAATTCATGGAGCGAATCTCGGCAGCACAGACCAGCAGAATGTCTCTAAACCCCCTGCGTGTGTTTCTCAGTTTTACCCTCTTCAGCGCACAGAAACAGAATCCAAGGGTTGCCGCTGAAGTTTTCTCTTCTGCCACTAGACAAAAAGCCAAGTTTGTCTTGTTCCTCCCACCGGCAAAATAAAAAGAGAAACAGACGCTCCTGCTGTCTTCCCCCGTCATCGCCGTTGCTCAGTATCCGTGGCAACCCCGCCTCCCCATCCTGTTTTTTTGTTGCCACGGCGCACTGAATCAAAAGATGTTAAGAATAAAGCAGAAAAATCTTTTCACACTTTAAATGGTGTCTTGCTGAAAGTGGCGCCCGGTGTCACAAGATTGTGACAACATGCTGTCAAAGGCTTTCTGTTAAACGATAGACACACACAGTCAATGTATATTTTGAGATATTATGAAAAACACTTGTAAAGCTACTAGGTTAAAATATATCAGAAACTATGTAATGTTGATCACACATGTAGCCAAGAATAATAATTAAAAAAAAAAAATTCTATACTGGACTATATTCAATAAACTTTAATGTTCGTGCATCTTATTTGGAGACTTATTTTATAAATAACTTCCATTATAGAAGTTTGACTTGTAATGTATTGAACTGTATGTTACAAGTTTATGTTATGACTGTTTATAAGAAGATATTTCTTTTGTAACTTAAAGCAGGTAAAGAACATGTATAATATGATCACGTCATAAAGACTTTTGACTGTTTACATTATACAGCACTTATACCATTAACTTTATTAACTTCTGCTGCGTTAACATTGGATGTTGCTTGTGTTATAATGCATTATAAAGTATAACTATGAATAGGGGAAGACTTATAATGTATTATAACTGTAGTTATAATTGTTCATGAGAAGTTAACTTATTATAAGGTGTATTATGAGACATTATGAATGCAGTATAATGCCTCTATTATGCATTATAAATATGGGCTTCAGAGAAAGTGTTAGCGAATCAAAGTCCATGTGTCCAGTCAAAGATATTAGTTTAGAGCTTGTTTGTTTTATCTGTTAGAAAGGTGAAAGGTCACCTTTGTTGTCAACTGTCTATTTTTTTTTTCAGCCTCTGTCATGTTAATAATTTGACATATTATTGGGTATATGCAGTTGATGGTGTTTGATTTTAACATTTGTGCTTACTTTCGACCTTTTGCAAACAATTTTGATGCAGTGTTGGGTCGCCACTTGACGTCTAAAATAAATTCTGAATCCTGAAGTAAAACCTGCTGTGAGTCACTGCTTTAGTGTGATATGTGTGTTGAATTGACTGAATTCATCTCTCAGCGTGATTCAAATGGAATCGCTGCTTTACAGAGAAACGTAAGACGCACAAATGGGGGGAAAGTGTGAAAGTGTGTGGGTAGTGCAGTAAAACTCAAATGAGGCAGTTTTGAGTGTGTTTGTGTCAGCAAACTGGAATTCATGGAGCGAATCTCGGCAGCACAGACCAGCAGAATGTCTCTAAACCCCCTGCATGTGTTTCTCAGTTTTACCCTCTTCAGCGCACAGAAACAGAATCCAAGGGTTGCCGCTGAAGTTTTCTCTTCTGCCACTAGACAAAAAGCCAAGTTTGTCTTGTTCCTCCCACCGGCAAAATAAAAAGAGAAACAGACGCTCCTGCTGTCTTCCCCCGTCATCGCCGTTGCTCAGTATCCGTGGCAACCCCGCCTCCCCATCCTGTTTTTTTGTTGCCACGGCGCACTGAATCAAAAGATGTTAAGAATAAAGCAGAAAAATCTTTTCACACTTTAAATGGTGTCTTGCTGAAAGTGGCGCCCGGTGTCACAAGATTGTGACAACATGCTGTCAAAGGCTTTCTGTTAAACGATAGACACACACAGTCAATGTATATTTTGAGATATTATGAAAAACACTTGTAAAGCTACTAGGTTAAAATATATCAGAAACTATGTAATGTTGATCACACATGTAGCCAAGAATAATAATTAAAAAAAAAAAATTCTATACTGGACTATATTCAATAAACTTTAATGTTCGTGCATCTTATTTGGAGACTTATTTTATAAATAACTTCCATTATAGAAGTTTGACTTGTAATGTATTGAACTGTATGTTACAAGTTTATGTTATGACTGTTTATAAGAAGATATTTCTTTTGTAACTTAAAGCAGGTAAAGAACACGTATAATATGATCACGTCATAAAGACTTTTGACTGTTTACATTATACAGCACTTATACCATTAACTTTATTAACTTCTGATGCGTTAACATTGGATGTTGCTTGTGTTATAATGCATTATAAAGTATAACTATGAATAGGGGAAGACTTATAATGTATTATAACTGTAGTTATAATTGTTCATGAGAAGTTAACTTATTATAAGGTGTATTATGAGACATTATGAATGCATTATAATGCCTATATAATACAATATAAATACGGGCTTCAGAGAAAGTGTTAGCGAATCAAAGTCCATGTGTCCAGTCAAACATATTAGTTTAGAACTTGTTTGTTTTATCTGTTAGAAAGGTGAAAGATCACCTTTGTTGTCAATTGTCTATTTTTCTTTTCAGCCTCTGTCATGTTAATAATTTGACATATTATTGGGAATATGCAGTTGATGGTATGTTTGATTTTAAGGACAATTATGCTTACTTTTGACCTTTTGCAAACAATTTTGATGCAGTGTTGGGTCACCGCTTAAAATAAATTCTGAATCCTGAAGTAAAACCCACAGAGAGAAAAAATTGTTGCTGCCGGAACGCTGCGTGAGTGTTTGTAGCTTGCTAACCAGCTTAGCATTGCTTATTCTTCTTATACGTTTATCGTTTTATCGTTTTATCCTTTACCCTTTAACATTTTACCACGTGCTTAGGTTTTTTCCGCTATTCTACTGTTTCAACTGCGTGTATTTTACCTCGTGCACCTGTTTTCTCTCTTTTTTATTTTCTTTTTTCCCGCTTGTCATCTTGCCTCTCAACTGCGTGCATTCGTTTTCTCCTCTGTGTTGTACATGGATTATTGCACCAATCTCAAACCTCTGCTGATCAGGAACCACATCAAACCACATCGATCTCAAACCCTTGCCCCTCAAGAACAACCATAACAACAACAACAAACAATTGCGGTAAGTCATGGCATCCACTCATGTTATTGCTTCCTGCACTGCATGCCACATGTTTACTATAGCTTCTTCCATCAGCAGTGAGGGATTCACATGTGATAAATGTAAGGAATTAGTCAGGCTGACGGAGAAGGTTAATGAGTTAGAGACACGCATCCGAACGCTAGTGGAGGTCAGTGAGAAATAGAAGCCGGTTTCGGTTGCGGGTAGTACAGCGAGCAACACACACACTTTGGTTTCAGCTCTAGAGCCCCCTCAGCAGGGCGTTTGGGTGACGTCTTGGCGGCATACTTGCTCAGCAAAGTGACACCACTCTTCTGATCCTGTTATGCTTTCCAATCGATTCTCCACATTCAATGATGCACCCACTGAGAATCATGTTGAAAGAGCCCTAATAATTGGTGATTCTATTGTAAGGAACATGGAAATAGAGACTCCAGCCACCATCATTAAATGCATTTTGGGTGCCAGAGCATCTGACATCAGATCAAATTTACAAGTGCTGGCTAATGCTAAATGTAGATTTCCTAAAATTGTTATTCATGTTGGCACTAACGATGTCCTGCATCATCAGTCGGAGATCACTAGAGATAATGTTAAAGAGGTGTGTGAACTTGCAAAAAAGATGTCAGACACTGTAATATGCTCTGGCCCCCTCCCCGCTCATTGTGGTGATGAGGTTTATAGTAGATTAGTGTCACTGAATTGATGGATGTCTGAGTGGTGTCCGGAGAATAGCATAGGATTTATAGACAACTGGAAGAGTTTTTTGGGGTAGACCTGACCTGCTAAAGAGAGACGGACTCCATCCCTCCAGGGAAGGTGCTGCTCTCCTCTCTAGTAATTTGGCTCATAGTCTTAATAGTGATAGTATCTGACTAACTGGGGCCCAGGTCAGGAAGCAGACAAACTGGTTAATCCAAACATCTGCCAGCTGCCTTGAGACGTCACACAGATCACATAAACTACAACACATAGAGACTGTATAACCTAGATATCACATAGAGACTGTGTCTGTTCGCCAAACTACCAAACACAAACCCCTCACTAAATCATTTAGAAAAAAATTAAATGAAATAATTGAAGATAAACATCATATAAAGGTAGGGCTACTAAACATTAGATCTCTTTCAACCAAAGCACTAATTGTAAATGACATTATTACAGATCATAGTTTGGATGCGCTCTGTTGGACTGAAGCCTGACTTAAACCGGATGAATATATTAGTTTAAATGAATCTACTCCCCCAGGTTATTGTTATAAACATGAGCCTCATCTGAAGGGTCAAAGAGGAGGTGTTGCTACAATTTACAGTGAAGTTCTTGGTGTTACTCAGAGGATAGGATATAAATTTAAGTCTTTTGGACTAATAATGCCTAATGTGACACCATCAGATATAAATAAAAAAATCTCTGTCGTCTTTTGCGCTTGCAACAGTATATAGATCACCTGGGCAGTATTCTGATTTCCATGGTGAATTTGCACATTTTCTATCAGATCTAGTAGTTACTGTAGATAGAGCTTTAATTGTTGGTGACTTCGACATTCACATAGATAATGAAAATGACACATTGGGATTAGCATTTATCGATATTCTCAACTCTATTGGAGTCAGACAAAATGTGACAGGACCAACTCATCACCATAATCATATGATAGATTTAATTCTGTCATATGGAGTTGATGTTGATACTATAGAAATTCTACCGCAGAGCAATGACATCTCAGATCATTACCTCGTCTCTTGTATGCTGCGATCAGCTAATGTCACTCAATCTACACCACGCTATCATTCAGGTAGAACTATTCTTTCGACCACTAAAGCTAGCTTCACTAAAAATCTTTCAGAATTGTCTCACATACTCAGTAAGCCAAAAAGTCTAGAAGAACTTGATGTAATAACAGAAAATATAAATACAGTCTTCTCTAGCACACTTGATAGTGTCGACCCCTTCGATTAAAGAAAAAAGCCCCGCAACTTGGTACAATGATCACACTCAATTCCGACAAAACAGAGGTACTAATTATTGGACCAAATACCTCTAAAAATAAGGCTCTAAAATATAATTTGACTCTCGATGGATGTACTGTTACATCGTCTTCAACAGTGAAGAATTTAGGTGTTATATTTGATATCAATCTGTCCTTTGAAAATCAAATTTCCAATGTTTGTAGAACAGCATTCTTCCACCTCAGAAATATTGCTAAATTACGACACACGCTCTCTGTTGCTGATGCCGAAAAACTAATTCATGCGTTCATGACCTCAAGACTAGATTATCGTAATGCATTACTGGGAGGATGTCCAGCAAGATCAATAAATAAACTTCATTTGGTTCAAAATGCAGCAGACAGAGTGCTGACTAGAACCAAGAAATATGATCATATTAGCCCCATTTTATCATTGTTACATTGGCTACCTGTTAAATTTTGTATTCATCTTCAAATTCTGTTAACTACATACAAAGCTTTGAATGGTCTAGCTCCACAGTACTTAAGTGACCTTCTGACACGCTATATTCCATCACGTTCATTACGATCGCAAAATTCTGTCCTGTTAATAGCTCCTAGAATATCAAAATCCACAAAAGGAGGTAGATCCTTTTCATATTTGGCTCCTAAACTATGGAATAGTCTCCCTAACACTGTTCGGGACTCAGACACACTCACTCAGTTTAAGTCTAGACTAAAGACTCATCTATTTAGCCAGACATACATCTAATTTATCCATCAACTCACAATTAGGCTGCTTTAGTTAGGTCTGCCGGAACCAGAAACATCAACATCTTATGGAGTTTTGTGTTCATTGCCACAGTCGCCTTCAGCTTGGTCACTGGGGTTTCTAAATACAATTATTATTTAATTACTTATTTTTATACTCAATTTACAATCATATTTAACTAAACTACACAATGATGACTCTAAGACTTTATAGATATTACAGTTTCATTTTCTGTTAATGCATGATTTCCTGTAAAGGTGCTTTGAAACGATGTGTGTTGTGAAAAGCGCTATATTAATAAAAATGACTTGACTTGACTTGTTTCCTGCTCGCACTTTCGTGTTTTTTGGCAGCTTTTGCTCAGTAGATCTGAACGCGCACTTGTGAAACAAACTTGTCATTTGAAAGAAGCATTGAGAGGAAAATCTCTCTTCTCTCCTTCATTTCAGAGCAAGATTTATGTCTGTCGTCACACCTGCAAACAAATCCAGGACCAAATCAGAACTTTAGTTTAGTTCTATCAAAAAAAACATCTTTCGTTATTTCTGAGGTTGTTAATCGATGGTATATGCTTCTGTATAAGACATCAGTCCACATTATTTCAACTTCATTTTAAAAATTGTGTTTAATAGCAGAATTCCTATTGAAGAACTACACTACCCATAATCCTAAAGAGAGATCCACCAATCAGAGAATTGTGTCAAAAGAGCTCCGCCCACTCCCATGATGCACTGTGAACGACTCAATCGAGTCACTCTCTCTACACTTTCAAACTACTTATATATTTGTATATATCTGTATATTTTGCAATAAAATACAAATAAAGTGTTTCAATACTTAAAATTAATATTTTTATGTTTCCATAATGTTTTATTAAATTACGTCATTTGCAGTGCTTCATGGGATTGTAGTTCATTCCCTCATTAAAGACATTAAGTACACAGTCTTGTATCTTTGTCTTTTTGTCTGATTTTTAAATAGTTTTTTGCTTCGAATCAAAGTTGGTAACGTTGTAATTTACCTCAGAACTGGTTGGCTTGGTTCATTGCTCCATTTTGCTTCTTGATAAAATCTGTTATAGATGAAAAGTCCAGCCATTATGAGTTCTTAAAAAGATAGTTCTCTAAAGAACCATATCTTAAAAAGTTTCTCCAATGCTTTCATAAGAATTAAAAGTATTATGTTGTATTATTACTCTTGTCTAAGTAGCTTTGGATAATCAGGGTTGGGAAGGTTACTTTTAAATGTATTCCCCTACAAATTACAGAATACATGCTGTAAAATATAATCTGAAATGTAGTCCGTTAGATTACTGAAGGTCAGTAATGTAATCTAAATACTTTGGATTACTTCTTCAGCTCTGGCAAATAAACTACGAAAATTCACTTATATATATAAAAAATAAAAAATAAACATTTTCTGTTTAAAAAAAGCCTAAATATCTCATGCAGTTTTGCTACTCAAGTAAATGTATCTTGTTTTAAGGATTTTTAAATATTTTTACAAAAAAACAATATTTAAATTCTCATTAAGAAAACGATTTGTACAGTACATCTTTGCCCTAATATCAAATGTCTCACTAGAGAAAAAAAAGTTGCAGTTTTATCATAGAATACATTATCAAATATAATCACGTCTAGTAACAGATGCACATAAAGGCAAGAAATAGCATTTTAGCTTAGCATAAAGCTAAACGTTCAAATGGCAATTTACACAAGGTTAACTATTTCTGCTACTCCAAACTTCAAAACCCCTCAACAACATCCTTTTCTGATCATATGTGGATTCTGTTCACAGAATGAGGCAGAAAATATATTATTTGTAGATTTCTATACGATGTTAAAGGCTACATTAGTTAGCATTTCTTGTAAAAATACCCCAACCGCATAAAAAACATTGACAAGGCATATAATCGTGTATTTATTGGATTTATGTTTCATCTGTCAAAGCGTTTCTAACTGTTTGTTGTTAATCTGTAGAAACATGATGTAACTCCTCTATTAAGCTCACAAGAGAAAGTTCCTCAATGACATCATATTTCACTCACAACAGTGTGAAAGCGCTCGTATGAATCATAACACATCATAAGAAAGTGTTTCACCGCTGTTCAAAAGATCCTCAGATCGCATCATTTATATGGTTTTTCCACTTGAATAGACTAAATACTAAAAATAAGGCAAAGTAATCTCTTCAGTAATCTCATGTGCCCAGAAACGTCTGCAGTGATGGATTAATATTAGTGTCTGATTTTCCATCTCGATTATCAGATGATGTGTTCTTTGTTTCCCTGTTTAAGACGCAAATGATTTCTTAACTGAGATTGTCAGCTGTTGCCGCAGCTGTCTTTGTGGTTTAATATGCAGCTATTTGCATTTGGAATGACTGATGTCCTGTGTGTGGTGTATTTATACAGTTAAGGGTCATATCTTGTGAATATGGAAGAGTTTTATTTACATAGAATGTCATTTCAGTTTGAATATTGAATGAAAGATTTGCATAGCGAGGCCATGTGTGGAAGATTTTATGTAAACTGCCTTCTGGATTCGCCTGGTGGGATAATGACCAAACACCTGAGGAAAACAGAGAGAGATTGATTCCTCTGGAATTTTACTTCCAATGTCTTCTTGTTTCAAAGTTTTTTTTGATCTGCAAATATGCGCAGATCAAAAATGGTGTTTCAGTCCTGAACTGCAAAAACATCATTTTATTAATTAGTATTAATTTCAGTCTTGTTTTCCAGTAGCAAATATCTAAACATCCTTAAACAAAATACATTTACTAGGCAAGCAAAATTGTGTTTGATAAGAAGAGAAAATTAAGTTAAATTAAGATTATTTTTCTAACCCTATTGACGTATAATTTTTTTCTTGTATCACTAAATGCTGATACAAGAAAAAAAGCACTTTGCTAAGAATTCAAGATATATTCTCTGACCTATCTTTTGATCTTATATACAGTTTCGTTCCAGGGGGGGGGATTTTTCCTCTTTTTCTCCCAATTTGAAATGCCCAATTCCCAATGCGCTCTAAATCCTCGTGGTCACATAGTGATTTGCCTCAGTCCGGGTGGCGGAGGATGAATCCCAGTTGCCAGTTGAGACAGTCAACCCACGCATCTTATCACGTGGCTTGTTGAGCGCGTTGCCACGGAGACACAGCGTGTGTGGAGGCTTCACGCCATCCACCGCGGCAACCACGCTCAATTCACCATGCGCCCCACCGAGAACAAACCACATTATAGCGACCACGAGGAGGTTACCCCATGTGACTCTACCCTCCCTAGCAACCGGGCCAATTTGGTTGCTTAGGAGACCTGGCTGGAGTCACTCAGCACGCCCTGGGATTCGAACTAGCGACTCCAGGGGTGGTAGCCAGCGACTGAACAAGAGCTTTGAAATTTGCAGATAAATCAGAAGTGTTCAGTTTTGATATTAAAAATGTTGCACTGTACATATTATTGTAATCAGTAAAAACATCAAACTGATCAAATACTCATGTGTCATATGTTGTTGTAATGCTCTCAAAGAGTAAAATACAACCAGCTGATTTGTTTTACTCACAGACAAAAATATAGAGAGTAATAGCTAAGTATATGTCTTTCACAATTATGTTGGTGTTGCTTATATGCCGCATTTTTGCTTATAACTTCACGAAATATAAATGGAACATGAAATATTACATAACATTATTTAGAGGAGGTGATTATCTTTCAAACAAGTCCACACACAAGATAATCAGATGCATAGATCATTAGATAATCCACATGAAGCACAATGTTACATATGACCACCAGGAGATGGCGCCAAATACATGACACAGACTCAATGATGACTCAAATGACACAGAATGAAACTCATTCTGTGAAATCTCATTATAAAATCATGTCTGCATGCTATGCAAACCTTTAGTCATTGTTGTGTTTGCATGTGTAATTAGTTCTTATGTACAATTATTATGTTTTATTTGTTTGGAGATGTTTTTGGACACTATGATAAATTATGTTTGTAATGTTATAACTTTTATTTGCTTTTTCGTATCAACACAACTTTTTTCTCAGTTACAGTTGACATGATTGGGAACAAAACAGAAACCTTATTTACACCCAGAGATATATAATGTCAAATCAGAAACAAAAGTACATTTTTGGCAAATGTTTTGTGATTTTTTCTGCAGTTTCTTACGCTAAGTCTCAGAATGTCTCATAATCTATAGCATTAAACAAATTGAAAAGTTTTGTTTAATAGGATACCAAACACTTGACCCTCCTTTTTTACACACACATAAAGTTCAAAGAATGTTCAGTTTCCCCACTGATAATGACAACATTAATGACAGTCGTTCATGTGCGCTCATCTCGTAAATATCATACTGACATGACTCGAAGGCAACAACAGCTGTAGATATTAGTATGCTAAAAGGCATGCTTGGAGATAGAGTTTTTGTCTCAGGTGTGTGACAGGTGACAGATGTTGCTGTTCTCGTGTTTGTGTTAAAAAAACTCACAAGGTGTACATAAATCTGTACAATTGATACACAACATCTACATAAACATGAATGTATGATGTAACATTCACTAGAGATGCAGTGAAATGGAATCACATGTGAAGCTGACCTGCGGTGTCACATGCTATGCTTCATATACAAATATTTTAAACAGCATTTTTGATACATTTTTTGAGTTCATATTCATTTATACTGTAAACAGTAATGGAATATTTGCACTTTGAAAATTTCATTTCTCACACCGCAGGACATTTTAACATGAACTAGTGAAGGCAAAAAGGTGTTTCAAAACATACAGCACCTATTTTTCCTTTATACATTAATTTAGATTTGAACCTCAAATCTGGATGCTGATTAAAATAAAGTTCATGGAGATGTTATACGTTAAGTATCACATCAGTAATATTCATTTACATAGAAACATCTTTAGGCTTTAGTCAGTGTGTCACTCTGACAGTGTGTGTGAGTGTGATTGTGAAACAGTGTGTGTGTTGTCGTTCATATCGAAGAGGATTTCCTAATGGTGTGTGCGAATGTTCTTGTATTGTTTAGTGTCTTTTGCTCTCTAACATCAACAGGAAACTCAAATCTCTGCAATGAACTCACAGCGAGAACCTGTGCTCCATAAAATACTGTGTGTGTGTGTGTGTGTGTGTGTGTGTGTGTGTGTGTGTGTGAGAGAGAGAGAGAGAGAGAGAGAGAGAGAGAGAGAGAGAGAGAGAGAGAGAGAGAGAGAGTCTGTTTTGTGTATTAATGCTTTGGCAACATTGTATGTAAACACAATCATGCCAATAAAGTACTTTAAATTGAAAAAAAAAGAGAGAGAGAGAGAGAGAGAGAGAGAGAGAGAAAGCGAGAGAGAAAGAGAGAGAGAGAGAATGAGCGAGAGAGAGAGCGAGAGAGTGAGAGAGAGAGAGAAAGAGAGAGAATGAGAGAAAGAGAGAGAGTGAGAGAAAGTGAGAGAAAGAGAGAGAGAGAAAGAGAGAAAGAGAGCGAGAGAAAGTAGAGAGAGAGAGAGAGAGAGAGACAGAGAAAGAGAGAAAGAGAGCGAGAGAAAGTGAGAGAGAGAGAGAGAGAGAGACAGAGAAAGAGAGAGAGAGAGAGAGCGAGACAACAGCCAGAACAGAGCCATACAAAACGGAGAATTATGGAAAGGCTATTTTAAAAACGTATTCAAAGAAATTTCTCCAGAAAATCTCACACCTGACCAGAAAAAACATAATAAGTTGAATCATTTGGAATCTACAATATAAAATAACTAAAACCCTTTAGACTACCAGATTAGCAGAGAAGAATTGACAGATGCACTTAAGAAACTAAAACCCAGAAAGGCATGTGGTTTAGACAACATTAGAGCAGAAATACTGAAGCACAGCCCTGCAGTAATGCAGGAGGACTTGTTAAAACTGTTCAGTCTGGTTCTGCAAACTGGCTATTCTCCTGATACCTGGAGTATGGGCTTAATACACCCATTATATAAGAGTGGAGACAATTTCGACCCCAATAACTACCGAGACATGTGTGTGAGCAGTAATCTGGGGAAGACTTTCTGTTGTATCCTGAACGCCCGGATACAGGCCTTCCTTATCAAGCACAATGTCTTGAGTAAGAGTCAGATTGGATTCCTACCAAACCACCGCACCACGACCACATTCTCACACTACACACGATAGTCAACCAGCACGTTCGTCAAAAAAGCAAAGGCAAAATGTATGCATGTTTTATTGATTTAAAAAAAGCATTTGATTCCATTTGGCATGACGGTCTGTATTATACAATTCTACAATCCGTTAATGGGGGTAAAATGTACAACAATATCAAATCTATGTATTCGGACAACAGGTGCGGAGTTAAAATTGGCAATAAAAGAACAAAATTCTTCACTCAAGGGCGTGGAGTGAGACAGGACTGCAGTTTGAGTCCAACTCTGTTCAGCGTTTACATTAATGAGTTAGCAGTGCTACTGGAACAATTTGCAACACCCGGTCTTACTCCAAATAATTCTGAAGTTCTTCTCTATGCAGATGATCTGGTGCTGCCGTCAGCTACTGCACAAGGACTACAGCAGCACCTGGACCTGCTGCAGAACTACTGTCAGAACTGGGCCATGACAGTCCATCTGAAAAAAACTAAAATTATGATCTTCCAGAAAAAAGCCAGATTACAGGAAACCAGATACACATTCATTCTGGGAAACACTGCAATAGAACACACCCTACACTACGACTACATCGGTCTTAAAATCAGTGCTTCAGGAGGTTTGTTCTGGCAGTGAATGCACTAAAAGAGAAAGCTAGAAGAGCATTCTATGCTATTAAGGGCAAATTTACCCAAATAGACATTCCTGTAACAATTTGGAGTAAAATCTTTGATAGTATTATTATGCCTATTGCTCTGTACGGATGTGAGGTTTGGGGTCCACTCTGTCTGACAGATTACTCTAGATGGGACAAACACCCCATAGTATCCCTGCATGCAGAATTCTGTAGAAACATCCGAGGAGTTCAGAGAAGAACACCTACTAATGCATACCGGGCCGAACTAGGCAGATACCCCCTAATTATACATACTGAAAAACGATCCTGCAAATTCTGGACACACCTAAATTCATGTTCCCCTAACACACTGCAACATGAAGCCCTTAAAACCCAAGAGCTGAAGCCTAAAACCAGTCCCCTTTGTCAGCTGACTCTGAAACTCACAAACACACTAACAACTAACAAACACCAGTTTCAGACCAGCACTGCTGAACAAAACCAAATCACAATAAACCAAATCATAAAAGAAAGCACAAATTCATATTTGGACCATTGGGAAAATGAAGGTAAAAACCAAAGCAAACTGGAATGTTATTGGACACTAAACAGAACGTATAATCTAGCAGAATATCTCCACACTGTAAGAGATCCAAAACAGAGACGGATCCTCACCAAATACACTCACTGATCACAGTCTGGCCATAGAAAAAGACAGACACAGACAAACATGAACGAGTCTGTGCTCACTGTGACAGAGACACACTTTCTCCTTCACTGGGAGAAATTGAACTCTCAAACTCTAATGCCACAGTTCTCCAGTTCAGCAGAAACAGATCAAATGCAGGTGTTACTGGGGGAGGACAATCATGCATCAGTTGCAGCTAAATTCAGAAAACAATCACTGCCTTAATGTACTTCAGTCACTGTATTTATATTCTCTTATGTTCATAATGTTTTGTTAAATGCTTATTTTATTTTATATTGTATAGTGTATATTGTTATTATAGTTTTTATTTTATTCATTACCTGGCACCTTATTTTAATTCTATTTTTATTGTTATTTGTTACTGTTTTATTATTATTGTTTGTCTCGTCATTATCTGTTTTGTGTATTAATGCTTTGGCAATATTTTATGTAAAAACAATCATGCTAATAAAGTACTTTAAAACTGAATGAGAGAGAGTGAGAGAGAGACAGACAGTGAGCGACAGACAGAGAGAGACAGCAACTCAAAATTACTAAAAATTTGTCTCTAGACAAAGCTAAATCTGACAAGCAAGTACTAGACTTTTTTTTTGTCTCTATCACATTGCATCACAATATACAGATCTGAAATGTAGGTGGCGCTCTAACATATTTTATCCCTCACAGATGTGCTCGTCCATAGACATTCAGTCTAATTTTCAGTTCAAGCAACACCCTTGTTGTTTTATTGAATATCTCGGCCTCTGAGTGGACTAGAAGCTCAATCTAGGTGTCATTAGAAAGCTGAGATCCTCCCCTTTGCGATAATATAAAACATTTTATCATTATCATCAATAGTCGAAAACATATTTTTCTGATGATTTGTTTTGCATGATTTTCCTGCTGGATGGTATATTTTGTTCTGGACGTCTAAGATATAACACTGGAGTATTCACACAAGCAAGCTCACAGACAAGTAAACAATGGCTAATATTTTAGAGAACTTCTGAAGATAAAAGCAGATATAATGTTTTTAGCTAATTGGGACCAACAGCAGCAGTTATTGGAGCATAAAAGAGACATATGTATTTGATGACTAGAACGGTGTTTTCCTCTACTGACAACAGTGTGTTTCAAAAACGCTCTCCATTACTGCATACTTTGGAAAACAATGGCATTAAAGGTGCTGTAAGTGAGTTTCAAATTAAATTAAATGCAGTAAACATGCCAGATATCACTGAAACAGGTGCCATGAAGTATCACACCTGTCTCTTTAACAGGTAGGCTCGGTAAACAGCGGAGTAAAAGATGTCCGCGGGCCACGGCCAAATAGTTTGTTTAGCCAATCAGAAGACTTTCTGCCTGTCAATCATAGTGCGCATTCACACGGCAGCCCATATATGCTCGTATAAGTGCCAATATGGCGTATTCCTCCCGCAAAACACTCAGGGAGACCCTCCCCCCTCCATCTGCTCTAACACAATGGTCTCTAGTGTATTTGTGTGTGTGTGCGTCTTTGGAGGGTGGGGTTTTGGACAGAGGGGGTGTGGCTAATTCAATGCTAGTCTGGGGGAAGTTCCAGAATGCTTAAAATCACTTGCAGCACCTCTTAGAAACGGAAAAATGAGCTTTCAAATGAAAACAGATTAGTGAGGATGTGGCCTAAAGCAATAAGCCATGAGAGTTTGTGTGTTACGGTGATTTTACCATGAGTAATGGGTGATTTTACATCTAAAAGCTAACCTAAAACCACCTTTACCGTGGTAAAATCACTGTGACATACAGCCTCTCATGGCTTTTTGTGATATATAAGCTAATGGCAGCAACAGCAAAATTATAAATGTTCGATAAGTAGTGACATTCAATAATAGGCCTATTAATAATTGGAATGAACAATTCTTCTGCCTAAAAATCTAGTTCACTGGAATAACTACAGGCTGTTTACAGTTGAAAGGTAACATAGCAACTTGGTGCATTAATGTTGAATGGCTGAATATAGAATACATTTGTTTTGAACAGACGTCATCCAATCAGAATAGATAAACGTGTGAATGTTTTGTTTAAATACTGTATCTTTCATACTGTTTCTGATTTGTCAAGACTCCTGACAATGAAAAATGTGTGTGTGTGTGTGTTTGCGTGCGTGTTACTGTGTGTGTGTGTGTGTGTGTGTGTGTATGTGTGTATCAGTTGTCAGTATCTGTGTCTAGTATGGCATGTAGTCAGCAGTTGATTTTTTTCTCGTAATCTCTCTATTTCTGTCTCTCTTAATCTGGCTGTCAGTCTGATTGTATGCACTTCTGTCATGTGAATGTGTGGGTTTGTGTTTGTGTGTGTGTGTGCGTGTGTGTGTGTTTTGTGTGGGTGTGTTTGTATGATCGTGTGTGTGTGTGTGTTTGTGTTTGTGTTTTTGTGTGTGTGTTTGTATGATCATGTGTGTGTGTTTGTTTGTGTGTGTGTGTGTGTGTGTGTGTATTTGTGTATGTGTGTGTGTGGGTGGGTTTGTCTGTATATGTGTGTATGTTTGTATGATCGTGTGTGTGTGTGTGTGTGTGTGTGTGGGTTTGTCTGTATATGTGTGTGTGTGTGTGTGTGTGTGTATGTATGTGTGTGTGTTTGTATGATCGTGTGTGTGTGTGTGTGTGTGTGTGTGTGTCTGTGTGTGTGTGGTTTAGGGGTAGGGTTAGGGTTAGGGGATAGAATCTATAGTTCATACAGTATAAAAATCATTATGTCTATGGAGAATCCTCATAATGATAGCTGCACCAACATGAGTGTGTGTGTGTGTGTGTGTGTGTGTGTGAGTTTGTGTGTGTGTGTGTGTGTGTGTGTGTGTGTGTGTATCTGTTGTCAGTATATGTGACTAGAATGGCATGTAGTCAGCAGTTGATTTTTTTCTCGTAATCTCTCTATTTCTATCTCTCTTAATCTGGCTGTCAGTCTGATTTTATGCACTTCTGTCATGTGAATGTGTCCCACTAAACAACAGGAAGGAGAGATTTGTTTCACTCACTCGTTTTCTCTCTCAATCCCTCGTTTACAGACTGATGCATTGTTGTGTTTGTTTGTCAGCAGTATACACAGCCAAATCAGAATGAGCTTTATTGCCAAGTGTTCTCACATACACAAGTGCACACAGAACATTACAGTGAGACAGAATATAAAACAAGGTATATAGACATACAAATAATAGGACATATAACATAGAATGGCGTATATACATGTGCAACTGGTAATGTATGTGCAAGTTAGGGGTATGTACAGTTATTGAATTAAATTTGTGAATTTGCATATGTACATGAGATATGTATTTACATTATTGCACTATGGGGGAGTCCTGAAGGCAGTTTAATTGTTCATGAGGAAAACGGCCTGAGGGTAAAAACTGTTCTTGTTCCTGGATGTCCTGGTGCTGAGTGCTCTGTAGCGCCGGCCAGAGAGCAACAGTACAAAGAGGGAGTGGGCAGGGTATGTGGGGTCCAGAGTGATTCTAGCTGCATGTTTCCTCACTCTGGAGATGTACAGGTCTTGGAGGGTGGGCAGGGGGGCACCAATAATCCTCTCAGCAGTCCTGACTATCCATTGTAGTTTCCTTCTGTCTGATTTGGTGGCTGAACCAAACCAGATAGTTATAGATGTACACAGGACAGACTCAATGACTGCTGAGTAAAACTGTGTCAGCAGCTCCTGTGGCAGGTTGAACTTCCTCAGCTGGCGAAGGAAGTACAACCTCTGCTGAGCCTTCTTCACAATGGAGTCTATGTGGGTGTCCCACTTCAGGTCCTGAGAGATGGTACAGCCCAGGAACCTGAATGACTCCACTGCTGCCACAGTGCTGTTCAGGATGGGTGTGGGGTATTTCTCCTGAAGTCCACTATCATCTCAACTGCTTTGAGCATGTTCACCTCAAGGTTGTTGTGACCGCACCAGACAGCCAGCTGTTTAACCTCCCGTCTGTATGCAAACTCGTCACCGTCGCAGATGAGGCCAATGACCATGGTGTCATCTGCAAACTTCAGGAGCTTGACAGTGGGGTCTTTTGCAGTGCAATCATTTGTGTACAGTGAGAAGAGCAGTGGAGAGAGAACGCATCCCTGAGGAGCACCGGTGCTAATAGTGAGGGTCCCGGATGTGAGTTTCCCCAGTCTCACTAGCTGCTGTCAGAAAGCTGGTGATCCATTGACAGACTGGGGTGGGCACAGAGAGCTGGGTCAGTTTAGTTGAGAGAAGATCAGGCATGATGGTAGTGAATGCTGAACCGAAGTCCACAAATAGGATCCTTGCATAAGTCCCAGGTCTGTCAAGGTTTTGCAGGATATAATGCAGTCCCATATTGACAGCATCATCCACAGACCTGTTTGGTAAGCAAACTGAAGGGGGTCCAGCAGGGGTCCAGTGATGTCCTTCAGGTAGGCTAAAACCAGTCTCTCAAATGACTTCATGACCACAGACGTGAGAGCGACAGGTCTGTAGTCATTAAGTCCTGTGATTTTGGTTTTTGTGGGGACCGGAATGATGGTGGAGCATTTGAAGCAGCAGGGGCTGTAGTGATCTGTTGAAGATCTGTGTGAAGATAGGGGCCAGTTGGTCAGCGCAGACTTTCAGACAGGAGGGTTAAACACCGTCTGGGCCTGAAATCTTCCTTGTCTTTTGCTTCCGAAAGATCCAGCATCCCATATCATAAGTGCAGATTGAGTAGCAGGAGGGGGGAGGAGGGGGGTTCCAGGAGGTGTTGGTGTGTGTGTGTGTGAAGTGAAGATCAGAGTGGGGGAGGGGTTTGAGACTGGGCTTTTCAAACCTGCAGTGAAACACATTCAAAAATTTCAGCTTTTCAGAATAGCTTCTTTTAGCCACTCTGATTTCCTTATTCAGTGTGTAGCTGACCTTGTTGTACAAATTTTATCCCCACTTCTGTAAGCATCCTCTTTGCCATGATGAAGCTGTCTGAGCTTTCCTGTAAAGCATGGTTTATTGTTACTGAATGGTAAAAATGTCCTAGTAGGGATGCACATATCCTCACAAACTTATATATGATGTCACAGTATCTGTGAGCTCATCCATGTCTGTGGCTGCAGCCTCAAAAACACTTCAATCAGTACAGTCAAAGCAGGCTTGTAGTTCCAGCTCTGCTTCATTGGTACATCTCTTTACAGTCTTTACTACAGGCTTAGCTGATTTTAGTTTCTGCTTGTAGGTCAGGAGGAGAAGAAACAGACAGTGATCAGAGAGTCCTAAAGCTGCACATGGGACAGAGCGATATGCATCATTTACAGTGGTGTAGCAGTGGTCTAATATATTTCTTTCTCTGGTGGGCTATATGATGTGTTGTTTGTATTTTGGCAGCTGACGGGTGAGGTTAGCTTTATTAAAATCACCCAGAATAATGACAAGAGAGTCTGGGTGTTGTTGCTCCATGTCTGTGATGTGATCAGCCAGCTGTTGCAACGCAACGTTCACGCACGCTTGTGGCGGGATATAAACACTCACCAGAATAAACTAGGAAAACTCCCATGGCGAGTAGAAAGGGTTACAGTTGATGTAGAGCGCCTCTAATTTAGGACAGCACATCTTCTTCAATGCTGTTACATCTGTACACCAACTTTCGTTGATGTAAAAGCACCGCCGATCTAGCAGATGTAACGCATTGTCCGGAATGGCTTCACTCAGCCCGGTTTCCATGAAACACAGAGCAGCGAAGTTAGAAAAGTTCTTATTTGTTTGAGTGAGCTGAAGCAGTTTGTCCGTTTTGTTGGCGAGAGAGCGGACATTCGCCAGATGAATACTCAGCAACAGAGTCCTAAAGCCGCGTTGACGTCGCTTCCCTTGCATGCGTCTTTTGAATTGCTTGTAGAGCACCACTGCACCTCCAAATAAGATGTCTAATAAAATGTCTGAATAATCAAACACCAGCAAAAATGTATCAGGTACTGTATGCTCTGTCGAATATACAGCAGTTCATCCCTGGTGAAACTGATCGGGAAAGAGTGACAATAAACATGACAAACAAACAAATGTAAAAACGCTAGAGAGCTCCACACCGAAGCAGCCACCCGCGGTGCCATCTTTTTAGTAAATGTTGATATGTCAAATGAATAACGTGTGTGTTTGTGTGTGCTGATATAATGCAACTGGTTGCTTGTGACCCAAAAATGACTCATTGACCCAAAACAATGCTAATGGAATTTTGGCACAAATATACAGTCTTTTGTCTGTATAAACATCCACACACATGCACACACTATCAGTTCTGTCTTGAGTGCATGTGTTTTAATATGTACCTGCTTACTGGAAAAGCAACTCATTGAACTAGATACTTCTCATTCTCTGATGAAAAGTGTGTTAACAGTAATAGTAATGCTGGATTTAGTAAACACTACTAATGAACATCATCTGTGCTCAGAACTGAAGTGTATCTGTTAATAACTAATGTGTTCTTCTCTTGTCTTGTCTTTGTGTGTGTCTGTGTGTCTTCTATGATTCTTCATCCGAAGGTAAGACAATTTATTCCTCTTTTTGATTTATCGCATTATTTAGACCTTCATACAGTACATCAGCCTAAAAATGTTAAAAGTTTTGTTAGTTAGTTAGTTTATTTAATACATGTTGTCATGTTTTGTTGTCTGTAATGGAGCAATTCTTCTTCAGAATCTTCTGTTCTTCAGACAGACAAATGGAGAAACTGATACAGTAAAGTGTGACATTACGGTATCTCTGTTCCAGACCATATTTGAATAAAATAAATAAATAAATAAAAGTGATAACTACCTGAATGACACCACAGAAATAGAAATCACGTGATCAGTGTCAGAAATGAGCTTTTTGATTAAGAGGAAAATAGTTATTATTTTTTTCTAACCATATACGTAAAAGCGGATTGTATATCATTCTTTGTGTAAAATATTTTTAAATAATTAATTCAAATATATTTTCAAACCAGTATCAACTATCATAAATTATTTTTTATGATACATTTTTTTATTAACCCTTAAATAAAATGTATCAGATCAAACAAACAACAAAAAAATAATTTTGCCCCCACATTTTGAATTTTGGGGGCATTTTTTTCAATTTCTGTAGCATTTTCTGTGTGTCCAAAGACTAGATCCACACAATCCATTTGTCATTGATTAATATCTCTTTTAATATCCTTTCTATTCTTTACAGTCAGTTAAAACAACAAAAGAAACATTTAATTCTAGTCACACATCAGCACAGATGCTGTAATAATAATAACAATAATAATAATAATAACTTTATTTATGTAGCACCTTTTAGCAATTTTGCACAAAGTGCTTCACAAAATATAAAACTATTAGTGCTGTCAGTCAATTAACTTTTTTTAATCGCGATTAATCGCATAAATATTTGTAGTTAATCGCGATTAATCGCATAAATATTTGTAGTTAATCGCGATTAATCAGATTTTGAAAGTGCTGAAATTTGACACTATGTATTTCTTTTCTTGTCAAAATGTATTTATTTCCATTTTAGGAAGAAAACAAAGCTATGTAGCAATATAATGCATTTATTTATTTATTTATTTATTTATTATTATTTTTTTCTCCCTTTTGGAATGCCCAATTCCCAATGCGCTCTAAGTCCTTGTGGTGGCGTAGTGACTCGCCTCAATCCGGGTGGCGGAGGATGAATCTGCATCTGAGAATGTCAATCTGCGCATCTTATCACGTGGCTTGTTGAGTGTGTTACCATGGAGATGTAGTGCATGTGGAGGCTTCACGCTATTCTCCGCGGCATCCATGCACAACTCACCACGCACCCCACCGAGAGCGAGAACCACATTATAGCGACCACGAGGAGGTTACCCCATGTGACTCTACCCTCCCTAGCAACCGGGCCAATTTGGTTGCTTAGGAGACCTGGCTGGAGTCACTCAGCGTGCTCTGGATTCAAACTCACGACTCCAGGGGTGGTAGTCAGCGTCATTACTCGCTGAGATACCCAGGCCCCCGATATAATGCTTTATTAACATTTTCCAAACAAAGCCTTCCACAATATAAAAATAGAAATGCACTAAAATCTCACCAATTCAAGTCACATCAAACGTTTCCCAAAGTCTAAGTGGGAGTTTGACTAAATTGAGAGAACTAGTTCCCACATAGATTGCATATTCATTACAATGTGCATTAAATATCTTAAACTCTCATCCT
>NC_059374.1:43657724-43680224 GCF_019703515.2 Myxocyprinus asiaticus | reverse complement strand
ACATGTTAATACCATAGTATCTTTGGTACAATTTTGTGTTATGAGTGTTGCTAGGGTGTTACTATGCAGGGTGTTCTGGTAGGTTGCTAGGGCATTACTAGGTGGTTGCTAGGGTGTATGTGGTTGCTTAAAGAGTCTACCCTCACGGTCTCCAGATATGACTGGAGTCCCACCTTTAATGTAAGTCTATGGGTTTTTTCAGGTGAAATGATAAGTGTGATCTCGTAAAGTAACAGCATACCTCTCCTCAACAACACGACACATGAACAAATGCTGCAGGCTGACTTAGTTCACACTTAGTGTTAGACGTTCATTCAAATCACTATGAGCAATAGTAATAGTGATCTTTGACTTAAACACCAACAACTATAATATAAAGACGTATTCATATTATATTTGTCCTGCAGGTCATTTCTGGGTTATTAGATTACAGTAGATGATGAGTCTTTCTACAAAGAAACAGAGAGAGTGAGTGTTTACTCAGTGTTTTATTTTCATGTTAAAGAACATAACGAGGTCACTTTTACCCCCGAGCAAACACACATACACACACACACACACACACACACACACGTACAGTACAAAATACATTATCCCAGTCACAAGCTGTTTTCTCAGCTTTATCTTTCTCCCCAGAGCAACATGTCAGTCTTTAGAGATATACAGTTTTCAGTGTATGTGTGTGTGTGTGTGTGTGTGTGTTTGACCTTCCAATTAACTTGAAAGCTAGAAGTCAATATGGGAATGTAATACTGACCTTTTAAACATATGCACACACACACATGTTTGTCCTTGAGCATTCTGTTGAGTTGTTTTATGTTATTTGAAGATGGGTTATTATTGACTCTTTGTGGAGGATGCAGAATTCACATGCATGAGTTTGTGTGTGTGTGTGTGTTAGGCCAGAAACATACTCTTTACACCTACACAAACACAGACATGAATGTCTGTGAAACCATCATTTCAATAAACCATATTCAACATGTCATAATTTTCCGGAGTATGCATAACCTCTCGAGACCCCGCGTCCACATACGTGGATGTTAGGTTTTGGCTTTGCTATAGGCTATGCATATTTTCATTTCATTTAACACTTTGGGAGAAATGGCAACAAAACTATATCTGGTAAGAAACCTCATTAAGTTTTTACATTGAAACTTGCTTGAGTCAAAAGATTAGAGTCTCTAGTTTCATCCGGTCATTTTTTACATTTCATCGATTTAACACGAAACGCCTCGCTGTTAAACACAATGACCACGTATGTGGACTACATGCAAATTTTCCTTAAACTATCCTATATTTACTGTACATTATCACATTGAGAATAAATGGGTTCATCCAAAAGCTGTCAGAGGCTTTATATGAGTTAGGATGAAAATAAGGTGCATTTCAAACTGTTCTGAAACCAGTGCAGACAGACAGCACACTGGAGGTTAAGTCATTCACTAAATAGGGAGCAAGGGAGCATCCTATATCTCTCTATGCAGTTAAGTGCATTCACTCCTAAAATCTGATCAAAAGTTCAGTTTCAGGCTGCAGATGATGTTTGGATCACTCAACATGTTTGACAGATATGAGACAATGATAATCAGTACATAGATTCAGAATTTATAATGTATCATTTTATTTTAACATGGTTGGCAGTGATTGGATGATGCTGGACATTACTTTGAATCAGAATGAATTATAATAATATCTGATGTAATGTCTGTAACGTCTCAAAAACATGAATAATCAGCACTCCAGGACACATTTGATGAAAAAAAATCAGACTTTCTATAGCTTGGTTTTATTTAAAAATTCACAAAATAGTCTCGATGTCCATATATGAGGACATTAATTTTTAGGAAAAATATTTGGTCTAAAAATATATATATATTTGCATGTTTATTAGGTTTATTAGTTACAATCAGAAAGGGGAATAGAAAATATACACAGCAGTCACGCTTGGGTCTCATGAAGATAATGGATAATCTCCATTTTCAGTGGAGGAAAACGCTGTTCTAGTGTCGAAGAGAGGCAGAAACATAGTGAAATTAATGTATTTTCAAGCGAAAATGTATTAGTTTGGTCAACGGATGCTTTCTTCAGTGTCAGGTGCAGCAAACTCTTTTGGTCGTACTAGAGGCCATCACTTTTGCAAACCCTCATGTTCCCTATCTGTCACTCACTTGACGTTGTGTCGATGTAGTGACACTAGGGGTCACTCTTGGGAGCCCCAAACACCTCTGCTTTTTGAAAAAAGGCCAATGGGAATTGGCGAGTGGAATTTGCATGCCACTCCCCTGGACATATGGGTATAAAAGGAGCATGTCACAACTCGCCCGCCGTCTCCTCCTCTGGAGTCAGCAGCGCCTCAAGTTGCTACGAGCCACTCACATCCCGGGTGACCTCAACACCGCAGCGGACGCGCTGTCACGACAGGTTACGCTCAGGGGAGAGTGGAGACTCCACCCCCAGGTGGTCCAGCTGATTTGGAGTCAATTCGGTTGAGCACAGGTTGACCTGTTTGCTTCCCGGGAATCTTCCCACTGCCCGCTTTGGTATGCCCTGGCCGAGGCACCCCTCGGTATAGACGCGCTGGCGCACAGCTGGCCCCCTGGACTACACAAATACGCGTTTCCCCCAGTGAGCCTACTTGCACAGACCCTGTGCAAGGTCAGGGAGGACGAGGACCAGATCGTCCTAGTAGCACCCTACTGGACCACCCAGACGAGGTTCTTGGACCTCACACTCCTCGCGACAGCCCCCCCCCCAGCGAATTCCCCTGAGGAAGGACCGTCTTTCTCAGGGACGGGGCACCATCTGGTACCCGCGACCAGACCTCTGGAATCTCCACATCTGGCCCTTGGACAGGACGTGGAAGACCTAAGTGGCCTACCACCCGTGGTGGTAGACACGATCACTCAGGCTAGGGCTCCCACTATGAGGCGCCTGTATGCCTTGAAGTGGCGTCTGTTCGCTAAGTGGTGTTCTTCCCGACACAAAGACCCCCAGAGATGCGCAGTCAGATCGGTGCTTTCCTTCCTGCAGGAGAGGCTGGAGGGGCAGCTGTCCCCCTCCACCTTGAAGGTGTATGTAGCTGCCATTTCGGCACATCACGAGGCAGTGGATGGTAAGTATTTGGGGAAGCACGACTTGATCATCAGGTTCCTGAGAGGCACTAGGAGGTTGAATCCCTCCAGACCGCACCTCATGCCCTCTTGGGACCTCTCTGTAGTCCTTTGGGGTCTACAGGGTGCTCCCTTTGAGCCTCTGGAGTCAGTTGAGCTTAAGGCACTCTCTGTGAAGACTTCCCTCCTGACTGCGCTCACTTCCATCAAGAGGGTAGGGGACCTGCAGGCATTCTCTGTCAGCGAATCATGCCTGGAGTTCGGTCCGGATTACTCTCACGTGATCCTGAGACCCTGACCGGGTTATGATTCCCACGACCCCATTTAGGGATCAGGTGGTGAACCTGCAAGCGCTGCCCCAGGAGGAGGCAGACCCAGCCTTGGCGTTGCTGTGTCTGGTGCGTGCTTTACACATCTATTTGGATCGCACATAGAGCTTTAGAAACTCTGAGAAGCTCTTTGTCTGCTTTGGTGTACAGCGGAAAGGAAGCACTGTCTCCAAACAGAGGATCTCCCACTGGGTCGTTGACGCCATCGTGATGGCATATCACACCCAGGACGTGCCGCCCCCCGTGGGGCTACGAGCCCACTCTACTAGGAGTTTGGTAGACATCTGCAGAGCAGCGGGCTGGGCAACACCCAACACCTTTGCAAGGTTCTATAATCTCTGGGTTGAGCCGGTTTTGTCCCGTGTGTTGTCAGGTCCGAACAGGTAAGTTCCAGGACAGCTGGCCGGGTGTACCACTTGCGCATAACGCCTTTCCCCTCCCATGCGGTGAAGACGTGTGCTTTTGACTCCCAGTCGTGTTCACAAGTTGTGATCCCTGGATGACTTTCCTCCTTAGCCCTGTAGCAGACGAGTTTGTGGAGAAACTCGCTGCCGGCGCAGTACGTGTGCTAATTAGGCCCTGTACTGAGGTAGGTGCTCCACATGCGTTGGTTCCCCGTAGGTGACCCCATGTGATATCTTCTGCTAAATTGTTTCCCTGTCGTTAAACGGAGTCTTCCTTGGGCAGAGGCCCCTCCGCCCCCGGTCACCATGTTTGTAGAAACTACCCCCCCTCGGGTAGGACCTACCATGGGACTTCTCCACATGACATACTTCCGACAAGACTCGGTTAGACCATGTGACGTATTTCCACTCAAAATACCCCCCCCCCCCCTTTTTTTTTCTCTGGGCGGGGTGTGGTCTCTGCAGTGTCTTCCCCTTGTGTCTTCGGTGTGACACCCCCCCGACGTAGACATTTACGGCCCCCAGTCGGTTAACAAATTCCACTCTTTTTGGGGAGAAAGAAGAGTAAAAGAGGCCACGGCTGGGCTAGCCTGTCCCTATTTGTTGGGCTGTTGACTTGTTCCCAAAGGACTGTTCGACGCTCATAAGTGTGTTGGGGGAGGTTACGTGACTGCCTGGTGCGCTGGCTACGAGGCACACAGCGGTCTGCCCATCTCGCACTGCCAGTCCACGTAACACAGTTCAGCTAGTTGTGGCATTTTGTATAGGGACCCATAGTGTCACTACATTGACACAACATCGAGTGAGTGACAGATAGGGAATGTCCTGGTTACTTTCGTAACCTCCATTCCCTGATGGAGGGAACGAGACATTGTGTCCCTCTTGCCACAACACTGAACTACCCACTGAAATGGCCGGGACCTTGTCTCGGCTCCTCAGCACAAAACCTGAATGAGTGGTTGCATACCAGCTCCTTTTATACCCATATGTCCAGGGGAGTGGCATGCAAATTGCACTCGCCAATTCCCATTGGCCTTTTTTCAAAAAGCAGAGGTGTTTGGGGCTCCCAAGAGTGACCCCTAGTGTCACTACATTGACACAAAGTCTCATTCCCTCCATCAGGGAACGGAGGTTACGAAAGTAACCAGGACGTTTTTTGCATCATCCCCTTTAGAATGAATACATTCACAGCTTTTTCTGACATTTGTGTAAATATGTTTCTACTCTTAAAGTGTAGAGGAAACGTACTCAGATCAATTTATAATAATGTTTATTAATCCCGAAATGTAATCCTGTGGAGTAATTGAGAGATATGCGAACAGAGCTAAATGGATTGTGTGTGATTGTGTGTGTGTGTGTGTGTGTGTGTGTGTGATTGTTGCATCTACTCCTCCATTAGTTGATTTGTGTGGTGAATTACGGCACAGGAAGCATCACAAGCGTTTTTCTTTCACTGGACTGTCGGATGAATGTGGATCCATTTATTAATGCTGATGATTCTGAGTTTAAGGAAATTAAATGAAAAACTACATGTAGACACCGTCATCACAGCTTGAATCCTGTGTGTGTGTGTGTCTGTGTGTGTCTGTGTTTGTGTGTGTATGAGTGTGTGTGTGTGTGTGTGTGTGTGTGAGTGTGTGTTCATCAGAATCTTTGAAGCATCTTCAATCTAACACACTTTGATCTTTATGAGCTCATTAACAAAATCAAAGAGCGTTTAGAGACACACACAAGTCCAATCACTTTCAGTGATTATCAGGATGAGAAATCATTTTCATATAATTCATAACCCAAAGAGAAATTATTTGATGGACTTTCATTTATATAATAGTTTTGTGTGTGTTTTTATTAGAGAAAGTTTTTGTAATCACCAAGAGAACACACACACACACACACACAGTCATGGTGAATTTATGCTGCCTTTGAAGTTCCAAGTTTTTCCTCATTTGGAAAATTATGGAAATGCAGTAGTGGATTTTGTATTTTGCTGTTAGAGCAAATGGGAATGCAAAAATAATATTTGCTGTGATCTCCAATTCATTCTATAAAAGTTTACCCTGCTATAGTTTACTTCTGCATTCCAAACCCGTAAATGTGAAAAGGGTCCATTTATGATGTGATGTGCATTGAGGTATGAACGTATTAGGCACTTGTTCCAAAAAAATAAAGAGCAAATGATGCACATTTTGAGCTTCATTCATGAAACATGAGCAGAATTAATTTTTGTGTAAATCGCTCGTAAAGCTGTTCTGATGTAAATTCTCAGCTTCATGAAAGTTTTCGTATTTTCAAAACGTTAGTTGGTACAAACAAAATGTATACCTGCTCCCGACCACATGTAAATCGTGCGTAATCTGAACATGTTGTGTTCTTTCAGGCAAACTGTCATGATTACGTTTTGATAGAAGTTAAATTAAATAAGTAATGAAAAAATTAACTAATAATTAAGTGAAGTGAAATTAACCTTAAAAAAATAACAAATTAGTAAAAAAATAAAATAAAATATTCCTTTCTGCTTGAATTTATTTTATTAAATATAATTTTTCCCAACTCTGATTATCGTTTTTGCAGCAGAAATGCCTTTTTTTATTTTTTTTTTTTAAAAAATAATTAATTAATTAATTAAAATAAATAAAAAATAAAAAAAAAAAGCACTTCTGCTGCAAAAACGATAAGCAGAGTTGGGAAAAAAAATTATATTTAATAAAATAAATTCAAGCAGTAAAGAAATGGTTACACATGTAACCTCGGATCCCTTAGATGAAGGGAATGAGACATTGCGAAAGCTGGCCGCACTACTAATTCAGAGTTTCATAATACGAGTGACTGTTGTACCTCAGTCAGAAAATTCTGAAGAAATGTTGACTGAGCGCCCGCTTATATAGGCCAACTGTGCGCCTGAAGGGGCTTGATTCAATAAGGGTTTCAACAAGGTCGTCTAAGGACTTCCCCATAGTGCTTACAGCAATGTCTCGTTCCCTTCATCTCAGGTTACATGTGTAACCGGAGACGTTCAGTTGATAATGTATGGTCAATGCTAATGCTGTTAAATCCATAAATAAACACTTAGTGGGCAGGTGCAAACATTGTTGTATAGTTTACAAATTTGTAATTTCTTAAAGCGTTTCAGTCAAAGATCTTCTTCAGGCATTCTATTAATTTCTCTGAAGAGTCTTCCAGTTGCAAGTATATCACTGTTACCATCATGATTTACACGAGAAGTTACACAGATGATGCTGGCGATGCGCTGCGAACTGAACCAGAGAAGGGTAATGGTGGTGGACATCCTCCTCCCATTTTTTAACACTCATGTCAAACCATTTTTATTGACTTCTTGAACTGCTGGATTCACAAAAGAGCATCATATGACAGCAAAAACTATTGTGTTTGCTAAATCTAAATTTTACAATGTGAATGCACTTCATTCATAAAAAGGATTTCATTAATGTTCCGCATAGATGTAAACAGAATTTACTAGCGAGTCTGGTGCCTTCCTTATATGGCGTTTTGTGGGCATGGATTATGATAATTGTGATTGAATGTGCACATGCCCACTATTTACAAATGTTAGTAATTCACTGACATACATTTTACAAATCTAGGGAGTATGAAGCGTTTGTGAATCTGGCAGAAAGTTTCCGGGAAGGTCCATTTTACGTGTATATTACTCTGAAATTACTAATTTACGAAAGATTCATGAATGAGTCCCATGTGTGTAATTTGCAGCCTTTAAGTGGAGTTGGAAATATTGTAATTACGAGTTCCGAACACATGAAAAACCAAGTGAAGTCGTATTTACAAGTGAGGAACACGGAATTCTAGATGATAACCGATTTGCCAAAATATGAAAGAAGATGTAAAAAGAGTGTTTTCTGCCATTTATTTTTGTTATTAAAAGTTTTTATTGATTCCATATAATATATATATATATAGATAGATAGATAGATAGATAGATAGATATAGATATATATATATATATATATATATATATATATATATATATATATATATATATATATATATAAAAATAACAGAATACAGTATTTGGAATCACATTATATTATTTACAACCCTTCCTCCCAAACATTAACCACCCCACCACCCAACACAAACAGATACCCCAGTGGTCAAATACAATTGACAAAGACACACAAACAAACAATAAAACAGAAGAAAATATTTAGAAATACATTTAAAAAAAGGATATGTTCAAAAACAAAAAGGCTACAACATACACATTTAAAACAACACGTCTCCCTCCACTGTCCCTCCCCGAGAGCCCTCCAGAAAGGCCAAATAGCTGCCCCATATCCTGATGAACATATCCATGTTGCCTAGCCTTCTATATGACAACTCTTCCCAAGCTGCCATCCTGCCCATCTCCTCGCACCACTCATGAAACGAGGGGGCTCCAGCTGACTTCCATCCTCTAAGGATAACCTGTCTGCCCACCGTAACACCAGCCAGGATCCAATTCTTCATGTACTTATCTCCTACATCAATGACCGCTTCGTCACCAAAAATACAGAGCCTGGGGCAAAAGGAGATCCGAGTACCCAATACGTCTGCCATTCTGGACCCTCAACCAGAACTCCTGTATCTTATGACACCCCCAAAAAACATGGGTGGTGTCTCCATCTTCTAAAAGGCATTGCCAGCAGGTAGGTGTGTCCTTACGACCAAGTCTATACAATTTAGAAGGGGTCCAATAAAATCAATGTAGAATCTTAAATTGCATAAGGCGCACCCTTGCATCTCTAGATGCAGACTTGACATTTTTAAGAATCCTAGCCGACACTCCCTCTTCCAAAAACAAATGTAAATCTTCCTACCATAAGCTTTTGAGGGAATTTAAAGCTCTGACCCCCAGACTCTGAATTAACAGGGAGTAATACACTGATGCCTCGACCTTTTCCAAAAGCAGTAATCACCTCTCCCACAGTATCTGCTGCATTAGGGGGGTGCGTGCCACTCCCAAAAACAGTGCAGAGTAGGTGGCGCAGCTGTAAATACTTATAAAATTGAGATCTGGGAATTCCAAAATTTTGAACCAATTTTTCAAAAGGTCTCAATACTCCACTCTCATATAGGTCACCGAGTGTATTAACCCCCCTCACAATCCAATCCGACCAACAAAAAGGGGACTTATTAATACATAGTTTAGGGTTCAGCCATATGCTCAAGGCTGTGTTTAAATAAATATCCAAATTAAATACTCTGGACACTTTTGTCCATATCGAGTGTAAATGCAAAATAACAGGGTGTGACTTAACTTGATCGAAAGGCTTTGCAGAGGCGTGATAGGGGCAAGAGCTTCCTTTTCAATACAAAACCAGGGAGGGGCTCTCTCAGGTGGAAGTGACCAATGAGCTAAATGTCTAAGACTGAACGCATAATAATAAAACAAAATCTTGGGTAGGCCTAACCCACCTTTGTCAACTGGCCTGTGTAACTTATTGAAATTTAACCTGGCACGCTTACCTTTCCAAATGAAGGACTTCACTATGCTATCAAATTTCTTGAAATAAGAGAGGGGGACATCTATAGGGAGAGATTGTAACAGGTAGTTGAATTTTGGAATACAATTCATTTTAATTACATTAACTTTCCCAATCATCGATAAGTGTAATGAAGCCCACCTGTCCACATCATTCAAAAACTTTTTTATTAAGGGATCAAAATTAACTCTGTTTGGGTCACTGGAAGGTACCTGGCTGGAAGGCCGTTACTGGACAGTACGCTGTCAAAGCCAAAGCTACGGATTTAGACCAATAGACTTTGTATCCTGAGAACTTGGAAAAGGAATTAATAATTCTGTGGAGGCAAGGCATAGATCTAGTGAGGTTGGAGACGAATAATAAAATATCATCAGTATAAAGCAAAAGCTTATGTGCCACACCTCCCGACCACTACCCCTGGAAAATCATCCTCCTTTCTTATCGCAGCTGCTAATGGTTCCAGGGCAAGACAGAACGATAATGGGGAAAGAGGGCAACCCTGCCGAGTGCCCCTATCCAGAGTAAAATAATCTGAAATTAATCCATTTGTTTGTACCGCTGCTGCGGGGTGTTTATAAAGTAACTTAATCCAACCAATAAATGTACTCCTGACCCATACATTTTCAAAATCTTAAAAAGATAATCCCATTCTACCATATCAAACGCCTTTTCGGCATCAAGTGAGATGGCAGCGACCGGAGACTGATCTTTCGCTACTGACCACATGATATTGATGAGACGCCTGATGTTATCAGAAGAGCTGCGGCCCCGAATAAACCCCACCTGATCTATATGTATAAGAGATGTCATAACTTTACTTAATCGGTTAGCCAAAATTTTTGACAACATTTTTACATCTAGTTGGATCAGGGAGATTGGATGGTAACTTTTACACTCACTTGGATATTTGTCCTTTTTAAGAATCAGACTGATCCGGGCTTGTGTCATGGTTGGTGGAAGCTTTCCATTCTTTAATGATTCAGTATAAACTTCTAACAAAAGTGGAGCCAGTTCTGTAGCATAGGATCTAAAAAATTCTGCAGCAAAACCATCTGGCCCCAGAGCCTTGCCAGTAGGTAGCGACTTAATTACCTCGTCAAGCTCCTCCAAGTTATCTCAGAATCAAGAGCGTTTTTTTGCTCAGTCTTCAGTTTAGGAAGATCTAATGGGCAGATTTCACTGAAGGACTGGTAGAAAAAGACTCTCTCTGCTTTATATATCTAGCCAAAAGCTTCCCTGCTTTGTCCCCCGACTCAAAGTATGACTGTCTTGCCCTGAATAACCAAAACTCCACCTTCTGCGACAAAATAGTATTATATCTGTATTTCAATCGGGTCAATTCTCTGAGGCCATCAGATGACATACGGTGCTTCAGCTTTGCCCCTGCACTTTTAATATTTCCTTCCAACTCCACGAGTTCTCGTGCTTTGGATTTTTTGATGAATGAGGCATACTGTATGATCCGACCCCTAAGAACCACCTTAAGTGCCTCCCAAGCCACGCCCACAGAGGATACCGAGGACCAGTTGGTCTCCATATAGACACTGATTTCAGATTTTAACATTTGTTGGAATTCAGGATTTTGCAAAAGGGATACATTAAAGCGCCAACTATATGATTTCTTTTTCTCTATATGTAGCAACACCTCTAAACTCACCAGGGCATGATCTGAGACTAAGGTATTTCCAATTGAGCAATCAACAACAGATGAAATGAGGGATCTGGATATAAAAATAAAAATAAATCTATTCTAGAATAAATCTTATGGACTGATGAAAAAAATGTATAGTCCCTACCAGATGGGTTCAAAAGTCTCCAAATATCTGAAAGAACAAGATTTTTACACATCCTGTGAAGCGTCACTGTTGCTCTAGGGGGTTTACACACTTTTGCTTCACTGTGATTAAGGACTGAATCCATCAAAGATTAAAGTCTCCTCCCAAAATTATATCATGAGGGGTGCCAGCGGCTTGCAACATCCCTTCAAGATCTATAAAAAAGCCCTGATCATCAGCGTTAGGTGCGTAAATATTAGCCAAAATCAGACTTTGCCTCTGAATTTCTGCTAAAACAATAATGACTCTTCCTAATTTATCATTAAACTGTTTGAAAAATTTGAATTGTAAATGTTTATTTACCAATATAATGACTCCCTTGCTCTTACTTGAGCCAACACTAAAGAAAACATGTCCACCCCATATCTTCCCAAATTTTTCAGCTTCCTGCAGGGAAAGATGTGTTTCTTGAAGAAACACTATATCATATTTCTTACGTTTAAGAAAATAAATAACCTTCCTTCTTTTTATGCGGTGCCCCAACCCATTCGCATTCCATGTGGAGAGAGACAGTACACTCATATTAACATTTGACATTTTGATATAATAGAAAAAATAAATTGTGTGCCAAAAACAAAATTATGAAGACTACATTTTAACTAATGCAACAATAAAACCCCGAACTTTCTCCCGAATAAAACAAACAGAAAAAAGAAAAACATGCGCATTAACCCCGCGCACGAAAGCACCAACCGGCGTCAATCCCTTTAAACTCAAAGAGTCCATGTACGCCTACGAGAGCCCCCGCGACAACTTTGCCATTGGATTGCTCAATTTTGCCTCACAAATTTGTAAGGCAAAATTACATAACATCAAATATTTTGTAAAACAAACCCCAGCCAATAGGCAGAATAAAAACAAAGAACGTGTAGACTCATTCACAGAACTGTCTCAAAGGTGTGTTCCTTCATAAAACAAATTCCAGCCGATATAAAGCCGTTCAGTTTCCTCGCTTAGACAAACAAATCTTCAGTGAGCCAGCTGAGGAGTGCAGCAGATGACATAATCATTCCAATGTCCCATGAAAATACTCCTCAAATCATACTCAAGCCAACAGGAGGCATAAGCACAAGGAACTGACAGATTCATCCATAACTGTCCCGAAGTAATGTTATTTAACAAAACAAGCTCCAACCGCTAGGCAGAACCAGCACAAAAGGAAACGAAACACACATCCCGATTCCTCGGATGGTCAAGAGTCAATTCATTCGGTGGCCGCATAAAAGTATATCCCATGATTTACACAGTCCGCCAACTTTATAAAAGACATCCTTTGTGTGGGCATGTAGATATTTTGCGGTCATCCATAGCATCTATTCTCAATCTGCCCGGAAACTTCATTGTAAAAGTGATCTTCCGTCAATGCAAAAGTTTCTTTAAGGAAAAGTGTTAATCCACAAAACAAAACAAACTCCAACCACTCGGCGGAGCCAACACAAAAAGAAACAAAAATGGTGCCCAGCTTCCTTTGAAAACCAGAGTATGAACAGTGAGTCAGTCCACTCACAAGAAAACACCCAATGGTTACTCACCCATTGTTTCAATAAAAGACATTGCCTGATTGGGACATGTAAATACTTTGCCGCCGTCCTTGGTGTTTATTCTCAGTTTGGCCGGAAACATCAGAGCAAAAGTGATCTTCCACTGATGTAAGAGTTTCTTGCATTCCTTAAACCGATCGCATTTCTCTCTTGTCGAGTTCGCAAATTCCGGGAACAAGAAAATATTGTAATTCTTCCAAGAAAGCTTTCCTTTGCTCCTCGCCTGGTGCAACACGAGATCTTTATCGGACGATTTCAAAACTTTGGCCAGAATCGATCGGGGCCTTCCTCCCTCAGCAGATCTGTGAGCTGGGACTCTGTGAGCTCGCTCGGTTTCCAGCTTGTGGCCTTTTATGTCGAGCAGACTCGGAAAAAGCTCGTCTAGGAATTTCACCATATCTCTGCCCTCCTCATGCTCAGGAATTCCAACAATTCAAATGTTATTCCTGCGGCTTCTATTCTCAAGATCTTCAAGCTTTTCAAGAACACGTTCCAAATTAACTATGGTCACGGGCGAATTAGCGGCTAATTCCCTCTCTGATGACTCCAAATAATCGATTCGTTTTTTCCACATCTGTCCCTCTTGTGATTAGCTCAGAGAATTTTGTTTCCATCACCGTAGTAAATCGACGTATTACAGCGAGATCCTCCAAGTCCGCAAGTACCTTCGTCAACATCATCGACGTGTTGGACAGTTGACGCTGGATGCCTTCTCCCACTGCGGCATCCAAATCGAGTCCCCGGTCCACAGGCCTGTCTGGGCTTTCATCTTAAACCCGTAAGTGTCGTTTAATGTCTCCAGAGCCCGAGAATTTTGACTTCTTTGCCATGTTTACCTCGAACAGTAAATGTGTTACTGGGTGTATCGAATTTCACCGGATTATATCAAGAAAATAATTAAAAAAATTAGCAAAGTGCGCAGAGCTGTCTCTCACATGTCTGCCCTTCACATAGCATCACCGTACTCTGCCTTTTCTGCCATTTATTGTACATTTGTTTTAGTTTGACTTTTTCCATAATTTCGTTTCTGACTTGAATGCATGACGTGTCGTAATAACAAATGCTCAACATGTAGGAGATTCCCACACACACTTGAAGGCAGACATTTATACTTTATCTGTATAGAGAATGATGAGAAATGTAGTTTTGTCTCAGTCAACTTTCAGTCAACAATTATAACTGTATTATGATTTTACAAGCTCCAAACTCAGTAAACAAATCTGTGTGTGTGCGTGTGTGTTTTATCAATAACAGAACATGAATTGAACAGTACGGACACATTGCAGACATTTTCTCAGTAACCCTGAACACTTGTTAACATGCTCAGAACTTGTGTTGAAAATTGTGTTAGTTGTTTTGAAATCGGCTGTAGTTTGTGGAGGTGTGTGTGTGTGAGTGTGTGTGTGAGCACCTGTATGAGAGCATAAAAACTTCAACCTTCCAGCAGCACAAAAGCGCTTGCGTTGCCATGGTGAGCTGATGAACAGCACTGAATAACAGTTTTTAACCACCTACACTAACAAAACCAACCCACCCACACTTGATGATATCATTGCACAAGAAACCTCTATGTCTCTCTCTCTTGTGAGCTGTCTACATAGAGCACATTTTTAGCCACCACGGGCGATCCCTGCTTGACAAATATCTATCTATCTATCTATCTATCTGATCATCCATCCGTCTGTCAGTCTGTCTGTCTGTCTGTCTATCTATCTATCTATCTATCTATCTATCTATCTATATGTCTGTCTGTCCATCTATCCATCCATCAATCCATCCGTCTGTCCATTCATCCATCCGTCTATCCGTCTCTCCATCTGTCCATCTCTCCATCCAACCATCCATTCATCCATCCATATATCCATCCATCCATCCATCTATCCAGCTATCCGTCTGTCCCTCCGTTCATCTGTCCATCCATCCATCCATCTGTCCATCTGTCTATCCAACCATCCATTCATCCATCTAAATATCAGTCCATCCATCCATCCATCTGTCTATCCATCCATCCATCTGTCCATCCATCCATCCAACCATCCAGTCATCCATCTATATATCCATCCATCCTTCCATCCAACCATCCATTCATCCATCCATATATCCATCCATCTGTCCGTCTGTCCATCTGTCCATCCATCCGTCCGTCCGTCTGTCCATCTGTCCATCCAACCATCCATTCATCCATTCATCCATCTAAATATCAATCTATCCATCCATCCATCCATCTATCCATATATCTATCCATCTGTCCATCCATCCAACCATCCATTCATCCATCTATATATCCATCTATCTGTCTGTCCGTCCGTCCATCCGTCCATCCAACCATCCATCCATTCATCCATCTATATATCCATCCATCCATCCATTCATCTATCCATCTATCCGTCTCTCCGTCCATCCATCCTTCCATCCAACCATCCATTCATCCATCCATATATCCATTCATCCATCTAACCAGCTATCCATCTGTCTGTCCGTCCATCTGTCCATCCATCCACCCGTCCATCCAACCATCCATTAATCCATCTATATATTTTTCATCCGTCCATCCATCCATCCATCTGTCCTTCATTCTATCTATATATTTGTGTTGTGGAGTAACTTAGACCCTGTTTACACCTGGTCACTTAAATGTGTCTCTTGTGACCACTTGTGTTCAGGTTTCAAGGACAGAGTCTCTGATTTCATGATTTCATACATCAATCACTGTCAATGTGTTACTGCATGATAATAAAGTGCAAAAGTGTCAGAAAAGACAACAAAAGTGTGAAAAAGTGGCGTGCTGTTTCTACCAGATGCATCTGAAATTTAATCTAAGCACAAACACAATATTTGAGCAGAATTATCTGATATTTTAGTGGAGTACCTGTGTTAACTGAGCTTCAGATGTGTGTGCTTCTCATCTGTGTCTTTACATGTTGATATCATACACACTGAAAAAGATCTGTGAAGTTCTCGTGCTTGTGTACTGTATGTATCCGCCTTTTCAAATTTGCCAATCACACGGTTATATTTTTTTAAAGCCGCTCGTTATCGCCAAAGTTTAATCTCTTGTTTTTGCGCAGCGGTTGATTGACAGGTGAGGAGTGGCGCTTCGCTGCTGTCCGGGACACATTCAGGACGGATTAGCGTTTACACTTCACATGCAATGTGGTCACATGAGTTTTTGACTACCATCGTATGTGGTTTTTGTGATCTGATCACGAAATATTTTAGACCCTGTTTACACCTGTATTTAGTGCTGGCCACTTGTGATCGATTACCTGAAATGCATTTAAACGGGGTCTAACTAAAAGTAGCAACACTGCTATTGTAACTTTAACATTTTCAGTAGTGTGACAGTACTTTTCATGATATCTATTGTCCCGTAAACACTTTATAAAAAGGTTCCATTTGTTAACATTAGTTAATGCATTAGGTATCATGAACAAACAATTAACAATATATTTTTTTACAGCATTTATTCATCTTAGTTCATATTAGTTAATAGAAATACAATTGATCATTGTTAGTTCATGTTAGTTCATTAACTAATGTTAACAAATACAACTTTTGATTTTGAAAATATTTTAGTATATGTTGAAATTAATATGAACAAATATTAATAAATGCTGCTTAAGTATTGTTCATCGTTAGTCCATGTTAACTAATATTGTTAAATAATGTTAACAAATGAAACCTCATTGTAAAGTGTTACCAGTTTCACAACAGAGTAGCTTTTCCAGTGAAGAGCTTCTTTTTCCAACGAGTAGTTAGAATAAATGATTCTCTTAGACTTAGCGTTGGGAATCTTTGGGAGTCGGTTCTTTTGGGATGGTTCGTGTAAATTAACTAGCTCACATAAATGATTCACAGATTCACTTGAGCCCCCGCAGTCTTTTACCCTTTAAGCTCTGAAGGTGTTTTTAAAGATTCCCTGTTTCAGTGGCATACCCAAAATTAAATGCTTATAACTAATAAATAAATAAATAAATAAAATACTAGAAGGGTCAACTGTTTGATATCATTGTAAATAATTATTATGATATAGATTATGATACATTCTGAGACTCTCAGCCTAAGAAACTGCTGAAAAATCACATAAAATAATTGAGCCAAAAATTGACCATTTTTCTTATTTTACATTATATATCTCTGGGTGTAAATAAGATGACTCCAAGAACTGCTTTTGTTCCCAATCATGTCAACTGTATCTGAGAAAAATGTTGTGTTGATACGACAAAGCAATCAAAAGTTACAACATTACAAAAATAATTTATCAGAGTGTCCAAAAACTTCTCCAAACAAATAAAACATAATAATTGTACATAAGAACTAATTACACATGCAAACACAACAATGACTAAAGGTTTGCATAGCATGCAGACAAGATTTTATTAATGAGATTTCACAGAATGAGTTTCATTCTGTGTCATTTGAGTCATCATTGAGTCTGTGTCATGTATTTGGCGCCATCTCCTGGTGGCCATATGTAACATTGTGCTTCATCTGATTATCTTGTGTGTGGGCTCGTTTGAAAGATAATCGCCTCCTCTAAGTAATGCTATGTGATATTTTATGTACTTGAAGTTTTATTCTTGAAATTATAAGTGAAAATGAGGCATATAAGTGAGTAAAACAAATAGGCTGGTTGTATTCTACTCTTTGAGAGCTTTCCAACAACATATGACACATGACTATTTGATCAGTTTGACGTTTTTACTGATTGCAATAATATGTACAGTTATATAAAATACTGTGCTTTCTAGTTTATTAGTGTATATTAAACAAAAATGTAAGTTAGCCAAAGGTTTGCTGTAGCAATCATGTTTAAAAAATCTATCTATCTGTCTGTCTCTCTCAGTTATTGTGTTTTCAGTCAGATTTTATCTTTGTCTTCTTCATTGTTTCACATACTTTTCACATCTGTTCTCTCATTTATCAGAGATTGAATTCTGCTCTGTCATTCAACAACAATTTAGACACGCTGTTAAACTTAACTGAAATATCTTTTCTCTCTCTCGCTCTCTCTCTCTCTCTCTGTTCACACCTCTCACAATGCAGATCTACTTTTAATAGTCAGATTTCTTAGGGGAAAAAAGGAAAGAAAACTTTTTAAAATATAATTATTGCTGTCAGAAATGGTCCATTTCTTGTTCGTTTCATTTATTAGCGCTTGTCCTGTGCTCTAACGAGAGCCGAAGGTCCTGCCACGCTTGCGTCATGCTCTTCATTGCTATGGCAACTACACATTACATTGCCACCTTGACACAACTGCACACAAAACTTGTCAAATGTTGAGCAGTTTTTTTCTGTAGTTCGGTTTATTTTATTTTTCTTTTTTTAATGGACCAAGTGAGCTTCAAGACACACACATACACACTGAGAGCATGTTTGAAATGCACAAAAGGATCTGAACGCTGCAAAACAACCTGAAGGAGAAATAGAGATACATTGATGGATGAATAGTGGCAGATTTGGTTGTGTGTGTAAAGGAAGATGAGACTTTCTCTCATACTGTCAGATATTCACATACATGCATTCAGTTAAGTTTCCAAATTGTATTATTTGAATTAAAGCAAATGTCAATCTTTGACCTATTTCATGAAAATGCAATATATTAAAACTCACAGAAGCATACAAACCCACTACTGTGTGTGATTGTCGACATGTATGTGTGTGTATGTGATGGAGAGAAAGGGAGAGAGTGAAATGTTTCTTGCTGATTTTTATTCAGAATTGGTGTTGTTGAACTCTCTGGGGCGGTTTCCCGGACAGGGATTAACATTAGTCTGAGACAAAAATGCACATTTAAACTGGACTAATTGAAAAAGCATTTCTCAGACATGGTTTAAATAGTCTCAGACTTTCCCTAATCTTGATTTTTAAAGTCTGATTTCCAGAAGAAGGATCAGAGCTAGTCTAGGTCAGAGTGAAGGAATAACTTAAACCTGGCCAGAGGCAGGTTTAACTTCAGATTAACTGATGTTGGCCTCCAGGTTGACCTTGGCAACAGAGGAAAATGGATTACCTGGACTATTTCAATGATGATGAAAGAGCACCACCAAGACCAGACAGAAGGGCAATTATCGACAGGAGCAACCCACTGAATGATTTTGATGAAATCAACTTTCGTGACCGTTTTCGTATGTTCAAACAAAATGCAGCAACACAAAATTTGTTTGCTTGAACCAAAGCTTTCATCTCACTCTTTTAGGGGAAGGCCTATTCCTCCTTCCCTGCAAGTACTGATCACCTTGACGTATTTGGCATGTGGAACATTCCATCGTGAAACAGGAGATTAGTGTGGCATAAGTGAACCAACTGTGTGCAAGATAGTCCACAAAGTCTGCAATGCTATATGTGAACTGAAAGATAACTACATCAAGTTCCCTGACATTGCTGCCCAAGTCATCTACAAGGTGGAGTTCTATGAATAAGGTAAATTCCCTGGAGTCATTGGCTGTATTAACAGATGTCATGTTCCCATAAAGTGTCCCTCTACAACAGATGCTGAAGAGTACAGAAATCATAAAAACTGGTTCTCAGTAAATGTACAAGGTGTGTGCACTCCCACTATGCATTTTTCCAACATTGTGGCACATTGGAAAGGTGCAACTCATGACTCAAGGATTTTCCAAAACTCCTCTTTGTATGCTCAGTTGGAAGGAGGCCAACATTATGGAATCATACTTGGTGACAGTGGGTATGCACAGACCAACTTCTTGTTCACCCCCTATCTTCATGCAGTCACACCTGAGCAACAGCGGTACAACCAAGCTCGCATCCGCTCTAGAGGTCTAGTGGACCACATTTTTGGTGTATGGAAGAGCCGTTTCCAATGTCTCAGAAACACATTGCGCTTTGAACCAAGAAGATGCTGTATTGTGATAATTGCAACAGCAGTGCTTCACAATTACATCAAACAGCGTGGCTGGCCAGATCCTGAAGTAGAAGATGACAATGACCCAGAGATTCCCATAGTTGAGGCCAACAATGACAGATATGGACTTGCCTGCAGAGATGCTTTTGCTTTGCAGCATTTCTCACAAAGAAACTCAAATAATTGAAAAAACATTTTTTTTAATATTTTTTTTTTTTCAGAAACAGACATGCCAGGATCCTAAACTGGACAGTGTTGACACTGGTGCTGCTTCATGTTTCTATCCTCCTCCTTCATAGCTAACTCAACATGAAGTATTTTCATCTTCATTTCATGTTCTTTTGAATACTTTAATTTGTGCTCATGAAATGCCATGGCCAGTTTCTGATGTATGGTCAGTCTCTTGGTCCTTCAGCCTGGATTAGTGACACCATCTTCCCTCCTGGCTGCTTCAGATGTAGTGGGCTGACCTGCATCCTGTCTCAGGCCATCCAAGCTCTGGTGATCAACTGAAACATTGTATTGATGCATTAAAGAACAATATTTAAGTTGTGTTTATTACATATTTTTGTTATGGGAGTATAAGAGATAATGGAGAGCATTACATATTCCCTGAAGTGTGAGGATGGCACATGTTGAATGAATGTTGCCTACCAAATGAGGACTGGAACGGTGCCCCATCTGAACTGTCCAGATGGTCATCATCGGGGATACCTTCCAGGGGTTGCTGGCTATCGATAAGCGCAGTCAACAAGTCTCCTAGGTCATCAGTCTCTGGTCTTTCTGGAGGTCCACCACCAGTCTTGAAACGCTCCGTACGAGCAACAGCATTTGTCTTCTTTAACTGTATTTTTATGTTTTTCCAGAGGATCTTGAAAAGATGACAATTTTGAAATTATGTTAGTACTTATGTTTGTCAGATTTCTGGATCACAAATATATTTAGGTCCCACTGTGTTGTGTTACACAAAACAAACTCTTCAAGGTGACTGATTTGTAAAAGTGGGCCAACTTAATAAATACAGTATCTTCCCTGAAGTTGTTGGACTGTCCTTTCGCTTACTTTATCATTTGAGTTGAATTCATCATCACAGTCATGCTGTTTCTTCTCAGTAATTGGGTGGTTTGACACAATTTGCTTCAAATTCACAGAAATTCTTTGAACGTTTTCTTTTACCTTTGTCCATTGTTTGGTTGGATGATTTACTCCAGTTCCACACAGCACTACTGTTTGTTAGGGTTCCATCCCTGGTTTTTCAAGTGTCCTCACGTCAGCACTATGTGCACATCATTAAACTAATCAGGCTTCACAAAGAGTAGCTGATTAGTCCATATTTACCTTAGTCTGTGACTCCCTAGTCTAGAAGTAATTAATCTCAAGTTAAGAAATGTCTCAAAAAGCCTTTTTTTTAAGTCTAGAATAATTTAAGTAGAATTAGCCTAGCTCTGTGTTTAAATGCAATTCTAAGATTAGTGTATTTTTATTCACTGTACTTTAGATACATTTATCTGTGTCAGTGCAGAGAGTTTTTGTTAAACTGCTGTTTCTCTCACACACAACTTTATCTCTTCTCGTGCACTCCCACTGTCTGTCTGTATTTCAAACTGAAGTATTATCATTTGTTATTTCATTAATTTTATTTAAAAAAAAAAAAGTGGTCATTTTCTGTTTATGTTCAGTTCAGTACTGTAGTTTAGTGGAACTTAGTAGCTCTTATTTATATACAATTACATGAACTGTAGTGTCAGTAGTTTGACTAGTGTAATGGTGTTAAAAATTCACATGAAGTTTAATGTCATTAATAATTCAGATATACTGTGGTTTAACAACATCAATAGTTGGGGTTTAGTTTAATAGCATTAGTAATTTGACTGTAGTTTAACTGTGATAGGTTGAGCTGTACTGTTGAACGACATCAGTAGCAGGGCTGTAGTTTAACAATGTCAGTAATCCAGCTGTAGTATAATGCCATTAGTAGTTGGGCTGTATTTTAAGTGTCTGTTATTGGACTGGCGTTTAATAGTGTCAGTACTTCACCTGTAGTTTAGAGTAATTAATAGTTTGAGTGTAGTTTAACAAAATCAGTAGTTGAGCTTTAATGTAACAGCATTAGTAGTTGGGCTGTAGTTTAATGCCATCAGTATTTGGGCTGTAGTTCAATGGTGTAAGTAGTCTGGTTGTTGTTTAACATCAGTAGTTGGGCTGTAGTTTAATTCCATCAGTAGTTGGGCTGTAGTTTAATAGTATCTGTAGTTGGACTGTCGTTTAACAGTGTTAGTAGTTCACTTGTAGTTATGAGTCATCAATACTTTGAGTGTAGTTTAACGACATCTGTAGTTGAGCTTTAGTTTAACAGCATTAGTAATTTGGTTGTAGTTTAGCAGCGTTAGTAGTCCAGTTGTAGTTTAATAGTGTCAGTTGTTGGATTGTAGTTTAACAAGCACCAGTAGCTGGGCTGGAGATCAACAGTGTCAATAGTCGGGGTGTAGTTTAATCCATATGTTGTTGGGCTGTAGTATAAATGTTTCAGTAGTCTGGTTGTTGTTTAACATCAGTAATTGGTCTGAAGTGTAATGGTGTCAGTTGTCGAGCTGTAGTTTAACAGCATCAGTAGTTGGGCTGTAGTTTAATAGTATCTGTATCAGTAGTGTTAGTAGGTCACCTGTAGTTTAGTGTCATCAATTGTTTGAATGTAGTTTAACGACATCAGTAGTTGAGCTTTAGTTTAACAGCATTAGTAATTTGGCTGTAGTTTAGCAGCATCAGTAGTTCAAATGTAAGTTAACAGCATCGATAGAATGTAGTTTAACAGTGTCAGTTGTCCAGCTGTAGTTTTATGGCGTTAGTTGTTGGATTGTAGTTTAACAGTACCAGTAGTTCGGCTGGAGATCAACAACATAAATACTTGGGCTATA
>NC_059374.1:43637724-43647724 GCF_019703515.2 Myxocyprinus asiaticus | reverse complement strand
GACCTCTCAAGCTCCATCAGGTTGGATGGGGAGCGTCGGTGCACAGCCATTTTCAGATCTCTCCAGAGATGTTCAATCGGGTTCAAGTCTGGGCTCTGGCTGGGCCACTCAAGGACATTCACAGAGTTGTCCCGGAGCCACTCCTTTGTTATCTTGGCTGTGTGCTTGGGTCATTGTCCTGTTGGAAGATGAACCTTCGCCCCAGTCTGAGGTCCAGAGCGCTCTGGAGCAGGTTTTAATCAAGAATGTCTCTGTACATTGCTGCATTCATCTTTCCCTCGATCCTGACTAGTCTCCCAGTTCCTGCCGCTGAAAAACATCCCCACAGCATGATGCTGCCACCACCATGCTTCACTGTAGGGATGGTATTGGCCAGGTGATGAGCGGTGCCTGGTTTCCTCCAGACATGACGCTTGCCATTCAGGCCAAAGAGTTCAATCTTTGTTTCTCATGGTCTGAGAGTCCTTCAGGTGCCTTTTGGCAAACTCCAGGTGGGCTGTCATGTGCCTTTTATTGAGGAGTGGCTTCCGTCTGGCCACTCTACCATACAGGCCTGATTGGTGGAGTGCTGCAGAGATGGTTGTTCTTCTGGAAGTTTCTCCTCTCTCCACAGAGAAACGCTGGAGCTCTGTCAGAGTGACCATCGGGTTCTTGGTCACCTCCCTGACTAAGGCCCTTCTCCCCCAATCGCTCAGTTTGGCCAGGCGGCCAGCTCTAGGAAGAGTCCTGGTGGTTCCAAACTTCTTCCATTTACGGATGATGGAGGCCACTGTGCTCAATGGGATCTTCAATGCTGCAGACATTTTTCTGTACCCTTCCCCAGATCTGTGCCTCGATACAATCCTGTCTCGGAGGTCTACAGACAATTCCTTGGACTTCATGGCTTGGTTTGTGCTCTGACATGCACTGTTAACTGTGGGACCTTATATAGACAGGTGTGTGCCTTTCCAAATCATGTCCAATCAACTGAATTTACCACAGGTGGACTCCAATCAAGTTGTAGAAACATCTCAAGGATGATCAGGATGCACCTGAGCTCAATTTTGAGTGTCATGGCAAAGGCTGTGAATACTTATGTACATGTGATTTTTTTCATTTTTTATTTTTAATAAATTTGCAAAGATTTCAAACAAACTTCTTTCATGTTGTCATTATGGGGTATTGTTTGTAGAATTTTGAGGAAAATAATGAATTTAATCCATTTTGGAATAAGGCTGTAACATAACAAAATGTGGAAAAAGTGAAGCGCTGTGAATACTTTCCAGATGCACTGTATAATTGACATTTTTATATCAGTAAAAACATTTATGAACACTTACTTTCAGCATACAAGTGTTCAGCATTGCCATTTTCAGATTCGTAGCCTACCTTATAAAATTCTAATCACAATTTATTACACAACTAATGGGGATTCTTTGTATAAATGCAGGTTTTGTGTCTCATTCTCAGCACGCAGGGTGAAAATTAAACGTGAGCTGTGATGCATGTGTGCTGTCTGCAGTCTGTGAAAGTTTAGAAGGATTTTGATAGTGAACACACAACGTGGAAGAGACTTTTACACTGTTACTATGGAGATGATACAAACGGCAGCTGTGCATTTGGATATGTTGCGACTGCTTCAAGCTTTTCAAACATTTGTTTTGCCGCTGTCAAACATGAAGGAAAGCGATGGGATTTTGCTGAAAATTTGCGGGAATTATAAAAATTGCAAACTTTTCTTCCCGACTGCTCCTGTTTCCTTAAAGTCAGTATGAAACGGAAGTTGCATCCAACTTTACTTCCGTATTGTGGCATATTTCTGAGTGAAAAGGCTCATCAAACAAGAAAGAAATTTAGGGTGGGGATTTCAGTTTATCCATTGGTTGTTGATTGGATTGTGAAAAGTGGGCGTTTGCAGCGGACACATACACCCCTACCACCATACTGCTCAAGTAGAGCCGGTTATCTGTGAAATTGAGCAGCGATCTCAACACATTTATGATCAAACTGACAATATAAACGCACGAGCACATGGCGGTCTTTGCTTATGAAGAGTCTGTAGAAGATGAAACATTAGTGAGATGTTTTGAATCACAGTACACTAAATATAAAGGAAAAAAAACACTTCCTCCTGCTGTGCATCCCAAGATAACTGCATTCAAAAATATAAATAAACCCCAGAGGCATCCGAAGTGTTGTATTCATTAGTGATCGCCTCAGCTGCAGGCGTGAAATGTCTCCAACACAGCCGCGAATTCACCGTTATTCTTCCTAATTCGAAATGTAAATTCAAGCCAGCTGACCCGTAACCAAGGCTGTTTGGGTTAAGGAACGGTAGTTTTGAAGGAAAACAGATGAAAATACACCTTGCCAACTTCACCAAGTGCGATTGACGCTTCGTTCAACTCTACGCAAGGTTGTGGTATTTATAAGAAAGGGGGCGGGGTTTAAGTGGACTAAATGACTGGAGAAGTCCAGTCGTTTCACCAGAAGATCAAGTTATTACATTTTTATGTTTGAAATAAATTATTGATAGAAAATTGTTTATTCTGTGTCTTCTCTTTGTAACACCATGGTCAGGTTTGACTGTAAGGATAATGACAGCAAAAACTGACACTTCAAATCAATTTTAAAATGCTAAACTTTACAAATAATAGTTTGATCATGTCTAAATATATATCCAAATGCATATCTTGTGATAAAATATAAAATTAGGTTTCAACAAGTCATCAGACTACACAGTAGGACATCTACTGTCTGTTACTGGCATGACATGATTTTCAAGTCATTTTATTTATATTTTGTTCACCAGATGGCAGAAATCTGCCTCCAATTTATGTCACATTCTCATATTTTCTTCATGTTTCAACGTATAGAAGTGTAGGTTCTGATTTTATTTATTTATTTATTTATTTGCTTATTTGTATTTGCAAATTAATGCTAAAAATTAGAAATTTACATGTAAATAAGATCAAAATAGCATAAAATCTCAATAGAAATGCATATTTATTTTGTTCTTACTTCAGGGAATAAAAAATGGTATCATTATCATTATATATATATAAAAAAAAGGGTTACACATCTGACCCTTCTGGTCAAAAATGACCACGAATACCAAATGCAGGTGGCCTTTTATAATACCATAGGAGCTTAAACGCTTAAATAGGAGCATTAAACTAAATATTTACTTTTCTACAAAAATGTCAAATGGCGCTTGGGTCTTGGATAAAAGCGTTTGCTAAATGAATAAATGTAAACCATCTGAACTAACCCATACACTTAAATTAATCAGACTTTCTGACACTATTGGCGATTTTAGGTGAGTGTTTTGGATTATTGCATTGTTTGGTTTGTATGGCTGTGTGCACATTACAGCACCACTAGGGAAAATTATATGGTGTCTGGAAAAGCCAAACTATTACAAAAGCAGCTGACCTTTTGTGACACTTCTGAAAAGTGTATTTAAGTTAGTAGCATCACACAGTTCAAACTGGTTTGTTTGCTGAACGCAACTTTCTCTGTGACTCACTCTCATTTCTGAACGACTCTTCCTGTGATCGATTTCCTGGGTTAAGTGAAATCGCTAATGAGCCGTGCTGACGGGGTCAGTTTTCTTGAAGTTAAAGGTCAAAGCACCCTCCCCCCAAAAGCTTCTAAGAAAGATGAAGGATGAGCGTGTGCGAGAGTCTTAAAAAACACGAACGAGAGAAACGAGACAGCGGGGACAACATTAATTGCCTTAATGCCATGACATTGAGGGTTAAACTCATCATAGCTGTTCTTCCAAAGGCTTCATTAACCTTTGACCTTTCAGATGGTGTGCGGACATGATGACTGATTTATTTATTTTTTTATTTAACTGCGTGTCTGTTTTATTATTTCCCAGGATGCACTGCTGCAGTTGGCCTCCATTGTCGACTTCAACAGTCTTCAGGCGACCATCAAAGACGTGCTGCGAGCTGTCCTGCCAAATGTGGTACGATACATACACACACACAGACACACACTCTCACACACACACACACACACACACACACAGACACACACACACACACACTCACACACACACACACACACCCCCACACACACACAGTCTCACACACACACAAACTCACACACACACTCACAATCTCACACACACACACTCACACACAAACACACAAACACACACTCGCACACAGAAATACACACTCACACACACACACACACACACACACACACAAACACAAACACACTCACACATACACTCACTCACTCACACACTCACACACACATACATACACACACACACACTCACACACACTCATACCTATCCACCCACACACACACACACACACTCTCTCTCTCTCTCTCACACACACACACACACACACACACTCACACACATCCACCCACCCACACACACACACTCACACACACACTCTCTCTCTCTCACACACACACCCACCCCCCCACACACACACTCTCTCTCTCTCTCACACACACACACACACACACACACACACACACCCACACACACACACTCACACACACCCACACACACTCACACACATCCACCCACACACACACTCACACACACACACACCCACACACACTCACACACATCCACCCACACACACACTCTCACACACATCCACCCACACACACACTCTCTCTCTCTCACACACACACACCCCCCCACACACACACACTCTCTCTCTCTCTCACACACACACACACACACACATACCATGTTTTTATATTATTGTGGGAATCTCCATAGACTTTATACAGATACATGGATTGTATACAGATCTAACGATAATTTCTATCCCTAACAATAACCCTACCCCTAAACCTAACCCTCACTGAAACCTTTTTGCATTTTTACATTTTCAAAAAAACATCATTTAATATGTTTAATAAGCCATTATCATCATGGGGACCGCTGGTTGGTCCCCACAATGTAGGTGATCTCAGGTTTTACTATCTTTGTGGGGACATCTTTTTATTCTGCTTAATAGACACAATATGTGCATATATTACATATATTAGTGTACAGTGAATAAATCAGTAAAATAAAAATAAAAATAAAAAATAAAAATAGAAAATTAAACTATTTGCTTTGACCAAAGGTGGATCCTGGCACATGGGATACAGGCATCGTGCAGGGCGGCAGGGGGGCGTATTGCTGGTGCTCCCTCTGCAGACATTAGACATGCAACAAATTTGAAGAGTTTAGTTCTCCGTTCTGCTTGCCCCTCTCATAAAAAGGAATTTGTGATCTTGTGGGTTACGTTTTAGTGGCTCCATTTGCTTTATTTTACCTCCCGATCGCACTTCGACTGCTATTTGTTTACATAACTGAAGCAGGAGAAGCGGTCTGCATAGTGAAATACAGCACCCTACAGTACAGGTCAAGTTAATTAAATCACAAAATAAAATGTGTCCAGTAACTCATATACATGTACTGCTGTACATTTGCGATTTTTCTTTACTGCCATAACAACTTTGAAGATCCAAAAAGCACATAAAGGCAGCATACACGTAATCCATACGACTCCAGTGGTTTAATCCATGTCTTCAGAAGGGCATTATGATGGATCGGACTGTAATCACTTCGTCTCGAGGGCTTTTAAGTGTGTGTTCTGATGTTGTGCTCTTCTTGTTGTCGGTGTGTGTTTTCGCAGGAGTGTGTGTTCGTGTATCTGTTGGAGGCAGAGTCTCGACTGCGATGTGAACATCCGCCCCACGAGGTCCCAGCAGAGGGCAAGCTCAGGTAAGGGGCGGGGCTTATGCTTATCACATGGGGGTGCATCTTTATTAGTTATGTTGGTTTGACGAAGCCAAACCGAGACAAAAATGGCTAACTCTAACTCCTGGTTCATTCATCACACTGAAACTGGAAGGTCAAGTTGAACGTATTGAATTGTTGAATACAGTATTCTTTAAAACAGGGGTGCTCACACTTCTACTATATCATAATGCCACTATAGTAAGATCTTCCATGTATTTTAGGCAGTGTTGTAACAATACCAAAATGTGTGTACCAGTGAAATTTAACAATTCTCGATACCAAAACTAACACTCATGAATGAGTCTTCCCCTGCCATACTGAGTTTCGGGACATCCGTGCGCAGGGGAGCTGAAGTAAGGAAATAAAACGTCATCTTTAAGATTATCATTATTTGTGTAGTTTATATCACTTTCAATTTTGACCTGTTATGAGATCGACCAGTGGTTGTCTTGCAATCGACAGATTGATCGCAATCAACGTAATGAGCACCCCTGCTTTACAATATGCTCTGTTGTGTAGTAGATCAACAAGTATTCCATGCATACAGAAAACTCATGCTATGCAAAGCATACACCTACCGTATACACCAGCAGTCACCAAATCGCGGACCGTGGTCAAGGTCCGGACCTCGGCTTGGTTCCATCCGGACCACGAGACATCCTGACATTTGCTGCCTCATCTCACCTTTTCTATACTTCAAGTGATAAGCACGACAAGAGCTGAACTAACACCATAACATGGTGTGTGACACCAAAATAATCAGTGTTCAATTCGCAAACAATGAGAGAAATTAATGGAATGTATCCACCTTTTTCCTGGATGCAAAATTGTTCCACAATTTGCCAGTTTTCAATTTCCGGTCTCCAGTGTTTTAACTCGCATCCGCGTATATTCTTAACGGAATCTGTGATGTTTAGAGTGTTACATTTGTAGAAATCGTCATGCGGCTCTATAGACTCGAGATGACTGTTTTTGGTTTTTTTATTGACAGTGCCTCACCTGTGTAGATGTGATAATGAAGCGATGGTCTGAGGTTAGATACGTTGATATCATTAACTATTTTAAGGTGTGATGCCCAACAACTGCACAAGTTGAGCTTGAAATTCATTTATACTTCAAATAACACTTAGATGGTTGTTGTTCTCCATCTGGATCATTTCGGTAGTTTTTACATTGCGTCTTGAGACCAGAAACAAATAGCAGGCAATTAAAATCATCATGGCGCCGCACAGTAGTTGCTCAGGAAAACCGTGGATACTTCAAGTGATCAGTGCAACAGCGCAAGTGCTGATCTGTCAGTGCTGTATCCTCGAATACTTTTCTCTTTTACAGAACACTCTTCATTTATACCTTTTCATGCACAGAGTTGCAGATGTGGTTATTTTAACAACAGTAAACCATAGTGGAGAAATACAGTGAGCAGCAATATAGATGTATACTGGCATCTTTCATAAAACACACTGCCGAAAATTAGAATGAAGCAAAGTGTATTTAACTTCATGTGTCTTGGGACAATGTGCTTCCAGACCAAAATTAATCAAAGATTATCTCTCACATAAATGGCAAGGAAAAACATCAACAAATGTGATTTTATTAGTAGCATAGTGGAGTTCTCGTGAGAACGTTTCCATTATTTGATAGTCTGACCATTTATAGGCCTACTTAACTTTAGCTAATGTAACCGGTCCCGCTCGCTCCAAGTGGGATTCGAACCCCAGTCTCCGGCATGGGAGGCAGGCGTGCTAAATTATTTTTAAGCTTCGCTATTGTGCTGTACATTGTTTATTGTTGGTAGATTTTCATTTTAAGGAACATCTAAAACTGGTCTCTTCAGACTTTTACATTTTCAAAATGTTCTCTCTGGGGATACCCCTGAACCCCCAAACTAGTCACAAGGCCTCCTATGCCCCTTGAGTATCTAAAAAATATTCACACAAATACTGGACTGCTGCCATTCAGCTTCAAAATGAACAGTTGATTTTATCTTGTAATATTTATAACAAAGTGCTCTCAATTGATCAACTCATTGAAATGTTTTAATCTTTTAGTAGATGATCCACCAAACCCCACTATTTTGGCTTTGTCTCTGGAGCCCCAGTGTCCTAATCCTTGCCCAGTTTTAATGAGACTGTTTTGACTTTGATGTTTTTTTTTTTTCTTCTTTTGCAAAGTACTTTTGCTGCCAGCTTGTAAATGTATAACTATTTCATAAAATTAATTAAGCATTCCTTATGTCATGTCATAGCTACAGTATACTGACACCATGTAAGCTATTATCTGGAGCTTTGCTGGGAAGGAAATCTAGAGACCGGACCCCTTGGAACCCCCCGATATACACAGTCAAAGAATGTAAAAATGCACAGTAAAAAAACATTAACTGGTTAATGGGTAGTTACCTTAACATATACGGTAAAAAATGATAATATATTTAACAAGAAAATACATGTAATTTTTATATATTTATATTTTAAATATTGTAAAAAAAAAAAAAAAAATGAATATATATATTTCAATGTAAAAAGTATTATTTTATGTAAGTATTAATTATACTAAGAATTTATGTAAGCATGTAAACTATTGTAAAAATTATGGTAAAAAAACAAAAACAATAACCATGCGTTCGCAGAAGTCCCTGCGTAACCCATCACATTTCATTATATTTTATGGGAATAGTTATATTTCTTCATATTTTTCAAGTTTACATCATTTAATAATACAAACGGTAATGAAGCATAAAATATGCAGGTTTCAAAATGACATTCCGTAAAGCCTGAAACATGGTCAATGTATTTTGTACGGTAAATTTCAACTACAGCTGATGGTATTTTACCGTAAATTTAACAGATTTTTAAAAGTGTACATACTGCAGAAACTGTATAAGCTGAATTTAGTATGTCATTCCAAATAGTAGTGCTGACATACTTATGCTCTTCCCTATCTATCACTCACTCGACGTTGTGTCGATGTAGTGACACTAGGGGTCACCCTTGGGAGACCCAAACACCTCTGCTTTTTTTAAAAAAGGCCAATGAGAATTGGCGAAGGGAATTTGCATGCCACTCCCCTAGACATACAGGTATAAAAGGAGCTAGTATGCAACAACTCATTCAGATTTTCTCTTCGGAGCCGAGCGGTTGTATTCAATGCACTGAATTAAATTCCCTCCAAAGACGCACCTCAAAACTGCTGGATTTACGGTGCATTTCAGCGGCTTCTCCCCCTCTGCACCCGTGGAGTGCACAGAACACCCTGGGCGCTTCGGCAGAGCGAAAATAAGAGAGTATATTCAAAGAGTATATTTTCATTCACAAAAAGTTCGGCACACACACAGAATGTCTTTTTAAAGATGCCTTTCCATTTGTGTAACCCTCTACTCTCCCCTGAACCCTCGCGGCTCGACGATTGGTTCCTGGGCTCGGGGCGCCGCCCACGGCCACGCTCCGCCCCCGTTCCTTTCTTCCCGGAAGTGCATGAGGAGCTGACAAGATTGTGGTAGGCACCTTTTACTGCCCGGTCCCGGTCTTTCAGCTCCCCCGCTCTCACTACCCTCGATGGTGGAGCGGCCAGGGGGTATTCGGTGATCCCCCAGGTGGATAAGGCCCGAAGCTCCCATCCAGGGCCTGTAGGTTTACGTCATCCCTGATGACTGTGGCCTGCGGTGCCGCTGGACAAGCCGCCTCCGCCTTGCACGCCATGGTTCTCTTGCAAGTACACCAAGCCAAGGCACTAAAAGAAATGCACGAGGGTAGTTCTGACCCAGGATTAATGTAGGAACTGCGCTCGGTGACTGACCTTGCTCTCCGGGTGATGTAGGTCTCTCGGGCAGGCGATGTCCACCCTGGTGGTCCAGGAGCGCCACCTTTGACTCAACTTGGTCGAGATAGGAGAGGCGGACAAGGCACGGTTCCTTGACACCCCCATTTCCCAGGTTGGCCTGTTTGGCGACGCCATCGAGGACTTTGCCCAGCAGTTCTCGGCGGTGAAGAAGCAGACAGAGGCCTTATAACATATCCTTCCCCAGCGCGGCTTAAGACCCTGCACCCTGTCTGCTCATCGCCAAGGGCGTCCTCCTGCAGCAACAACACCGGCTCCACCGCAGTCCACCCCCATGGCCCGGTTCCGGCGTGGAGTCCTCCGAAGGAAGCAGACGCCACCCGTCTCCCGGCTGGCCGCTAAGAACCCGAGGAAGGCTTCGAAGCACCCCCAAGATGGGTGATCCAGGGGCGATGAGACCCACTTCTCTGG
>NC_059374.1:43630224-43632724 GCF_019703515.2 Myxocyprinus asiaticus | reverse complement strand
ACTCTTTTGAGACAGTTCTGTTGAGTCTACTGCTTGAAACATAAAGAGCGACCAGTGTAGTCCGATTCCCGAATGAATGACTCTTTTGAGATGGTTCTTTTGAATCTACAGCTTGAAACATAAAGAGCAACCAATGTAGTCCGATTCCCTTATTAATTAATCTTTTGAGACGGTTCTTTTGAATCTACAGCTTGAAACATACAGCGCAATCAGCATTGTCTGATTCCCGTATTAATGAATCTTTTGAGATGGTTCTTTTGAATCTACAGCTTGAAACATAAAGAGCGACCATTGTAATTTGATTCCCGAATGAATGACTCTTTTGAGACTGTTCTTTTAAATCTACAGCGTGAAACGCACAGTCCAATCAGTGTAGTCTGATTCCTGAACAAATGATTCTCATGATTCGGTTCTTTTGAATCTAAAGCTTGAAATGGGGAGAGTTTGGGGTGGGACTACCTGCTTGGCTGACCAAAGAGAGATGGGCTAGCAAGCACTCAGAACACCAGCATTGAGTTGTGCATGGCCAAACACCACTAACATTTCCTAAGAGAATCTTTTTTTCTTTCTCTTTTTTTTTTACTCCCTTTCTCTCCCCAATTTGGAATGCCCAATTCCCAATGTGCTCTAAGTCCTCGTGGTGGCGTAGTGACTCTTCGGGTGGCGGAGGACAGTCAATCCGCACATCTTATCATGTGGCTTGTTGAGTGCGTTACCACGGAGACGTAGTGCGTGTGGAGGCTTCACGCTATTCTCTGCGGGATCCACACGCAACTCGCCACGCGCTCCACTGAGAGCGAGAACCACATTATAGCAACCACGAGGAGGTTACCCCGTGTGACTCTATCCTCCCTAGCAACCGGGCCAATTTGGTTGCTTAGGAGACCTGGCTGGAGTCACTCAGGACGCCCTGGATTCGAACTCATGACTCAAGGTGTGGTAGTCAGCGTCAATACTCGTTGAGATACCCAGGCCCCCCCTGAGAGAGTCTTAAAATCGGGTTCTTTTTGAAAATTTTGGTGTGTCACCAGTCCTACTTGACCTGCACTGAGCGAGCAAGGAGGCTATAAAAGCCATGGCCTCTAGCCTCGGTCGCTAGGGCGTCTTTTAAGGCCTGGAGAGTGAGGTTTCCACACTACACAGCTATCACGTACCAGCTGGCTAGTATTACAGGTACAACTAGTGTCACAGCAATTACACACTATAGCTTTGATAAGGGACAACAAAGAAAGAGAAACTTCCCTTTTAATAAAAGCAAAATGCACAAACACATGTACACTTCTATATATAAACAGTTGTAGTTTATGAATCGTGAAGGGGAAAATTGAGCAGATATCTGTGAGATGAGCGTCTGAACTCAGTAACGGTGAGCTGCGGCTCTCGACGACATTCCCGACCAAACAGAGGGATTATCCGCCTGATCTGAACTTCTGCAGCGGGTACTTGAGCTCAGCAATCATCCACTGACTCTATTTTCTCTGTCTCACTCCGCTGTGGCCCCTTAAGATGTAAATATTTGATGTGGAGAGCGTCTGTAATGCCTGAGGGGGTCGAGATCTTCACACCAGCACGACATGAAAACAACTGAATCTTTGTCTTGTGTTTTGTCTCATGAAAGAAACAAGGATAGTCCATTTCACTTCAACAATAGTTGTCAAGAGTGTTGGCAACCGACTGCATTTTTTAAAAATGATAAGAACTGAATGATTTTTTATGAATTTCGGTTCTGTTAATGGTTCTCAAATGTATATTCTTCACCGATGCGGACAGAATAACAGACTCAAACAAACGAACAATGTTTGCTGTGCTACCAGACAGTCGCACTGCAACACCATTAGTGAATCATCAGCGTGAAACACACAGCAAGACCAGTGTAGTCAGATTCCCAAAAGAATGTCTCTTATGAACTGATTCTTTTGAATCAGCAGCCTGAAACATACAGCGCGACCAGTGTAGTCCGATTCAGGAACAAATGACTCTTAAGAGTCGGTTCTTTTGAATCTACAGCATGAAAGATACAACGCAACCAATGTAGACTGATTCAAGAACAAATTATTCTTTTGAGTCAGTCCTTTTGAATCTACAGCACAAAACACACAGTGCCATTATTTAGTGTGTGAATGTGTGTGTTTGTGCACATATATGCATGTGTGTGTGTGTGTGTGTGTGTGTGTAAAAGCTCTGAAAAGGGAGTTTAAAATAGATCAGAAGCAGAACACGATTATAGAAATTAAACTCTGTAGATGTATTTGTTAATCTGAGTGACATATTCAAACAATACCTGCTTGGCAACACTCAATGTCCTTGGCAGCGGAAGCGTATTGAAATGCTTTTTCTTGCTGTTTGAAAATAACACAATTATTGAATGTGGTTATTTCAGGACAAAAACATTTAACCATCATTTATCAAGCTGCAGGTCACTGTGTGTGTGTGTGTGTGTGTGTGTGTTTGTATGTTTGTTTGTTTGTTAGAGTGTGTGTGTGTTTGTGTGTGTCTGTGT
>NC_059374.1:43607724-43627724 GCF_019703515.2 Myxocyprinus asiaticus | reverse complement strand
CAGTCAGCGCAGGTGAAATCAAAACGCTTTGATTATAAGATCAGACGTGACACACATTTACGAGACATCAAACGAGAGAGCGAGAGAGTGAGAATGCGTTCCTGTGATTGAAACCACACACACACACACACACACACACACACACACACACACACACACACACACACACACACATAGACACAGAGTCTTTGCTGTTTATAAGGAAGGACCTCAGCAGCGGTCATACTGTGATAAGACTTATGGACCTTTAGCAAAAGACCTTCAGGTTCCAAATGCAAACTGCAGAAAGATTGGAGATGCAAGCATGAAAGAGACGGAGAGTTAATTGGTTTTCAGCCTCTGAATGGCTCTTACTGTTGTGCATCAATGCATGATGGGAAACCCGTCACTGAAGAGCAGCAGTCGCTGTGTTTGTAAAGCCTTTTAAAGTCGACTGGATCAAACTCGCTCTCTATTTCTCTGTTTCTCTCTCTGGGATGTTCTGAAAATCCCTGCACATGCTGTAACAGATGTTTTACTGTTTTTAAAAATAGTGTAAATCAGCATACAGTGTGCAATGAGAAACGCTTCCAACAATATTATACTGCAGTGTTGTAGCTTAACCTCATTATGTTGCATGTTTAATGGGAAAGTTCATCCAATTATTCAAGTTCTGTCATCATTTAATCTCCCACATGACATTCTGTCTTCTGTGGAACACAAAAGAAGATGTTCAGCAGAATGTTCAGTGAAAGTGTATGTGTATGTGTTTCTTCAACTACAAGCACTTTCATTTCCCAGCGGTTGATTTTTATCGAAATAAACAGATTCTGACTTTTTTTTTTTTTTTTTGTTAAATTTCATCTGATTATTTTATTTTTTTCCTTATTTTTTTCTTGTCCTCATGAAAAAAAAAAAATAATAATTCTTGCTAGCTAACAATTAGCATGTGGTACCAACCTCGGCCACCAGGTGCCACTATCAGTAAGCATGAAATCTTTCTCTGACAAGGTGACAGAAAGTCTGTGGTACTTTATCTGTTAATTTATAAATATATAGTTATAGTATAAACTTAATAAAAAAATAAATAAAAAAAACATGTATAATGTTAGAGAGTCTTCTACTACATGAAATCCCACAATTAAATGAATATACCTCAGGATGCTTATGGCATTGTAAAAAGGGATAATTTTCTATCCGTTCCGGAGTGGAACTTCAATAAATTGCCCTTGAAGGTCTCTACGTTGTTCTGTCTTTTCTGAGCACTGAAGTAAAGCAATTATTGTTAATTTACACTTTACAAATTGATTCCGTTATTCATTTTATCTGACTCCAATTTATATTAATCTGACTCCAATTTAAGTTGACCGTTTAAGTATAAGTTCTGATCATTCTTTTCATTTGATCTTTTTAAGTTATTGATTACCCTGAATCATCTTAATTTTCATTATCCTTTCATTCAGGTCCCGATTGTCGCTTAGAGTCATATGCCGGCCGATTAATTGCATAGATCTCATGGACACAAAATCACCAGCCCGTTCATAGTCAGAGGTTGCAGAGTTTACTAATATCATCTGGTTCGACCGCCTACTGCTTGCTCATAACCAGATGATAGTTTTATTTAGTCACGTTTCATACAACTTGCTAAGACGGTGATAAGCAGTGACTGGTAGTCTTACATGTCTTTCCTCCTATTCATAAGCTCCAGTAATGATCATTATCCTGGACATAAGTTTGCGGTAACAAAAGGCATCCCTCGAATCTACCGGTGATAAATGATTTCGGATGAATACAGAATAAATCAAAAAGTAACAATTTATTTACCAGGTAGGATTTAAAACGTAAGTTACAAAATCAAAGCCAATTTCACAATGATCAGAATAAATAAACATTTCTAAAAATAAAAGACAAGTCAAAGAAACATACCTGACAAAACTACATGCAGCGGTACAGCTTGGGAGATCTGCTTACAGATTCCCCGAGCTCCTCTGCCATCCTTCCTTAAGTACCAAACGATTCTATTGTTATTTCAGATGTGTATGTTTGATGTTATTTAGGATTTGGTTTACAATTTAGGGAGTTGTAAGTGGACCTTTGAAACTTGATTGAGTAGGTCATTTGATGTTTACAAAGAATGCACCTAATCTGCATACAGCATCTGGTCTCTGTGAGAGATCTGGGAGGGGTCATGCCCCTGATAGAATACAGTATTTTACTAAGTTCTTAAATCTTACTTGTGATTTGACTTTGCTGAAAGGGAATGAGACCATTTTACCAGTTGCATTGAGACCTCTTGAATGATACCAAACATGTATGATCAGAAAACCTTTTACATTACAGTACAGGATAAGTCATAACTTAATTTTTAGTGTCCTTAAAGTTACTTGAGGTGAGAGAGAGGGTAGATGTGAGATTTGCATTTTATGATCCTTTTAAATTAGGGAGTGTTGCCTTAGGTGGTGATACTCATCTGTGTGAGAGTTTTATGACGTTGGTTCTCACAGAGCCTTTTGGGTGTAGACATTCCGGTGCCAGCCTTACAGCATTCATTGTCAAGCGTGACAACGGGAGTTATTTCTGATTGTTTGATGACCTTCACCACATTCTGTCACCTTGTCAGCATAAGATGGTGTTACTGGTGTTACTGGTAGTGGCACCTGGTGGGCAAGGTCTGTATTATATGCTAATTGCTAGCTAGCAAGAAAAAAATTCTGATGTGTTGCCTCTTGTAGAGAAAAAGAAAATCTGAGGAAAAAAATAATTTCAGAGAAAAACAAAATCAGAGCAAAAATTCAGCTAGTGATTTTTTTTTCTTGCGGTTCAGGGCTTCCATAATTCCCAGCAAAGAATTATATTCTATTCAGGCAAAATATCAATGCTGGTATTTCGAGATCTCAGTGCTGCTTTTGACAGATTAGACAGACTGGAAAACTTTGTAGGGCTCTTTGGGACAGTCCTCAGCTGGTTCAGGTCATATCTAGAAGGGAGGGGTTACTATGTGAACATAGGCAACTATTAATCTGAGTGGACATCCAGGATGTGCAGAGTCCCACAAGGCTCAATTCTTGCACTGCTCCTGTTCAACCTGTATATGCTCCCACTAGGCCAAATTATGAAAAAGAACCAAATTGCGTACCATAGCTATGCAGATGATACCCAGATCTATCTAGTCCTATCGCCAAATGACTACAGCCCCATAGATTCTCTGTGTCAGTACATTGACGAAATTAACAGTTGGATGTGCCGAAACTTCCTTCAGTTAAACAACGACAAGACAGAGGTCATTGTATTTGGCAACAAAGGCGAAATTCCAAAGGTAAACACATAACTTGTCTCCAAGGATCTAAAGACAAAAAATCTAGGAAACTTGGTTTCATTTTTGAGTCAGACCTTAGCTTCAGTAGTCACATTAAAGCAATAACTAAATCAGCCTACTATCAACTAAAAAATATAGCCAAAATTAAATGTTTTGTATCCAGTTAAGATTTCGAGAAACTCGTTCATGCATTCATCACCAGTAGGGTCAGTGGCGGTTCTAGCTTGTATGGCACCCTGTGCAAAACCCACTTCAACACGCCCCCAAAGTTGTTGATGGGGGTTGGGGTTGTATGGTGCCTCGGGCGAAACCCGCTTCAACACGCACCCAAAGTTGTTGACGGTTGGTGGGTGTGGGGGGTGGCAGGGGGGTCTGTGTGGGTTCCTCGTGCCGCCCCCCGCTCAAGATGCCGCCACCCCCAAACCCCCACCCCACGAGATGCCGCCCTGGGTAACTGCACATGTTGCCCATGCCTAAATCCGCTACTGAGTAGGGTGGACTACTGCAATGGACTCCTAACTGACCTTCCCCAAAAGACCATTAGTCACCTGCAGCTTACTCAGAATGCCGCTGCCAGGATTCTCACCCGAACCAAAAAATCAGAGCATATTACTCCAGTCCTCATGTCTTTACATTGGCTTCCAGTTACATTTAGAATTGATTTTAAAGTACTATTACTCGTTTATAAATCACTCAATAGCCTAGGACCTAAATACATTTCAGATATGCTTGTTGAATATAAACCTAACAGACTTCTCAAATCATTAGGATCAAGTCAGTTAGACATACAGAGGGTTCACTCAAAACAAGATGAGACAGCGTTTAGCTATTATGCCACCCGCAGCTGGCACCAGCTTCCAGAAGTGGTCAGGTGTGCCCCAGCAGTAGCCACGTTCAAATCCAGACTGAAAACACATCTGTTTAACTGTGCATTTACTGACTGAACACTGTGCTGCACTTACTGATTTCACTGAATCATGTTATTTCTGTATTATTATTATTTTTATTCTCATTTTTCTCATTCAAATGTATTTTATCTTGTATATTCTTTATTATTTTTACGTAAAGCACTTTGAATTTCCACTCAGATGTGCTGGAAATGACACTGTGGTGAAAACATTCACAACAAAAATGACATAAATCTCCTGTGATACATGTACATACACTGTTAGACATTGTTAGTAGACTAATTAAATCAACTAGTGAGAGCGTGAGCAAATGTTTTAATGAGAATAAGTGCCTGAAGTTAAAGAAACACACATACAGTGACCAGGCGCTCTGAAGCTCCAAAACAGCTCCATAAAAGTGTCATTAAAATAACCCATGTGATTTGTACACAATACTTCATGTTCTGAAGTCATAAGGTAGTGTTTTGTGACAAAAGAACCAACATTTATGTCATTTTACCCCTCTGCCATTGCTCTGACATAGCATTCACTTTGTGCATGTGAAGATGTCACTGATCCCATTGGTTCTTATCGGTGAGATAAAATGTTAAGAAAAAACATGATTGATATTATTGATGTTTTATTTGACACAGTAGAAATGAAAGGTCAAGTGAAACGTATTGCAATGGAGTGTCTCACATTTAAGTGAATGTAGTGCAGTTATTCCATGCATAAAGAAATGTCACATACTGTGCGCAAATAGAATGAGTAATATGCAATTCCAAACACACACATACACACTCGATCTTGAGGTTGTTTTGTAGCCGGTTGGTGTGGTGTTGTTCATTTATAGTTGTAATTTCACATGGAAATTGATGCTTGGCTTTTGTGCAATTTAAACAACCATTATGGCAATTAAATTCACATTTTACGCTCTCTGCTCAAAGGTCTTAACCTTTTGTTTACCAGTGTGAAATGAACTCAAGTGTGAGGATGATGAAATGATTATCAAATGTTTTATGCATTCATGTTTGTGTTTCAGAGACGCAGTTAACCAGCGCAAGAGAGTCCAGTGTGCTGGTTTACCGCCATCAGAACTTCAAGAGAAACACATGAGCGCGCTGACCGCCCCGCTAGTGCCGGATAAACGAGGTTTGTTTGCAGGTGTATATGTGTAGTGTTAAGGCAAGGTAGGAGTTCATAATGACAGTGAGGTCTTACAAAGTGAGAATATTGTACATTTATGACTGAACTTTTAGCCCAGTTTCAACAGATTTTCTTACTTTTTCATCAATCTCTCTCTCTCTCTTCTTTCTTTCTTCTTGTTCCCATGGTGACTATTGCTATGTAGTACTATTTTTACCATGTTAACAATGCAGCCTTCAAGAATCCGTGTGTGTGTGTGTGTGTGTGTGTGTACAGATGCAATTAGAATGAAAGGAATGTTCTGGGTTCAATATCACTTAAAGGATTAGTTCACCAAAAATGTAAATTCAGTCATTGTTTACTCACCCCTGTGTTGTTATAATCCCATTTGACTTACTTTCTTTTTCTGAACACAATGGGGGAAATTGTGAAGAAATGTTGTGCTCAGTGATGTCATACAATGGCAGTTTATGGTGACCACCTCTTCAAGCTTCAAAAGAACACAAAAGTATAATTCAGAAGTCTAATAAATTATTCATGAGACTCATGATTGTTATGAAATCGAATGTATTATTTAGTGAAAATGTTCACTGACAGTTGATCTCCTGTGCACGTTCATGATAGGGCACGAGAGCAATGGTTCACGCAGCACCCTCGCGATATTGCGTCATTCAAGCGAAAACTCGTTTTGTTTATCTAAAAACAGGTCCTCCACAGCGATAGTGACAACATAACAGAACACAACACAGCTGCACACAAAACAGTGAATAGAACTTACTAAACATGTCTGAAGAGTTTGTAGTTGAAGAATTGATGCATTTCTATGCCCAGCCTTGTTTTTTTGAAAGTTTTTGGACCAGTGCCAGCTCACAGTGGACAGAGTTATCCGCGAGATGCCGAAAATAGAAAACAAGTGATCGATAGAATGTACCGTCGCTCATCACTGCTGGTTAGGACGGAAACTCTAATTAACACAGAAAATATACCTTTTATTGTGTGCCGTTTGCTGTCAGGTTAGGACACGGTGTGACTGTGGCTGCCTGTAGCCTCTTCTATGTTTCTGTTTGATTTCCGAGTACTCTGTTAAAAATAATAAGGCTGAGCATAGAAATTAGGGCTGTGTAAAGTCATATTGCGATTATTTTGAAAAATATTGCGATTTGAACTGCGATTATGGTTATAAAAAATAATGTTTTTCACATGTTCAATGCCAAAAGGCTACTGGGGTTTTCACACTTGAGTCCTCTTAAAAAGAACCAAACTGAGACCTTTTTTTCAATTCACCCACAAACAAATTATTACAAAGAAAATCTTCTTCATATTCAAATTGTGCCCATGCACCGTCTACATGTTTTTGTCCATTTTGTGATCTCAGCCCACTAATCATCATCATTAGTTTTTGAAACACAGTCAACTTAAATAATAGCTGCAATCAGGATTTTAACATCCGATAGCGATTACCAATTTTTCCCCATCTAATGGTCTGATGCTGATCATTTAACTTTTTAACAGCAGCTCTGTCAAAACTGGTTATATGTAAACTTTCTGCTCAATGACACTATTAACTGAATCTCCCTGTTGGTAATACAATAGTTGTTGCCTAGTTTTTGCTGTCAAAAATACTGTAGGTTGGTTGAATAATTAAATAAACACAAAATATTCCATTTTACTCTTTAGTCTAGGCCTTAAAAACAAGAAGGCTTATACAAACTATTCTCTACTGTATATAAGATAGTCCTAAAGAACGAGGCTTAATGGCTTAATGAACTGATAACTAATTGGTGTAATTAAACTTAAAGTGAATGTTTTGGTTAGTTTGTCACCATTTTCATTTAATTAATTGTGTTCATTATTTCACTAAATTTCATTTAACAATGCATTATGTTATAGTATCTAAATATTTTATACAGATTTACTATAGGTATGTTCCTTCCTTTTCATTTTGAGGATGTTGGTAATATTAGTTCCACTTTCACTTGTTGCTGCCGGGAGTTTAATAAGGGCTACACACTCTCTTGTTTGGTAAATAAATTACAGGAGAATGGAGGAATTTTTCTGGACTCTACTGGTGCTGCTGTTAATGCTGTTTGCTCAGCAATCATTTAAAAAAGATGTTTGAATTATACCCATCTGTGACGAGGAGGAGGGCGGGGGTGAGTACGCGATTGCCCCCAATCGGGCTAATCAGCCGAGGAGAGGGATAAGTGCAGCCGGATGCAGCAGTTCGAGAGAGAGAGAGCCACATGCAGCTGCCAGCGTTTATGTTTTTGTGTCTTTTTTTTTTGACTACGCAAGCCCGGCCCCCAATCGGGCTAATCAGCTGAGGAGAGGGATAAGTGCAGCGGAATGCGGCAGTTTGGGATAGAGAGAGCCACACGCAGCTACAGTGTGTGCATTTGTGTTCTGTGTCTTTTTGTTCAAGTTTTCATTAAACCATTATTTTGACAGTTCAGCCGGTTCCCGCCTCCTCCTTTCCCATGTGAACCTTGTTACACCATCTTGTATTCCACGTTACACGATATATCGCAATTTTGATTTTATTTCGATTAATTGTGCAGTCTTAATAGAAATGCATCAATTCTTCCACTACAAACTCTTCAGACATGTTTAGTAAGTTCTGTTCTCTGTTTTGTGTGCAGTTGTGTTCTGTTATGTTGTCACTATCACTGTGGAGGACCTGTTTTTAGATAAACAAAACAAATTTTCTCTTGAACGCCCCAATTTCGCGAGGGGGCTGTGTGAACTGTTGCTCTCGTGCCCTATCATTAACGTACACAGGAGATCAACAGTAAGTGAACATTTTCACTAAATAATACATTAGGTTTCAGTTTGTTTCTCATCAAATCTTATCCTATTCTTTCATAACAATCATGAGTCTCATGGAATAATTTATTAGACTTCTGAATTATACTTTTGTGTTCTTTTGAAGCTTGAAGAGGTGGTCACCATAAACTGCCATTGTATGACATCACTGAGCACAACATTTATTCACAATTTCTCCCTTTGTGTTCAGAAAAAGAAAGAAAGTCATATAGAGTTATAACAACACAGGGGTGAGTAAACAATGACTGAATTTACATTTGTGGGTGAACTAATCATTTAATATGTGTGAAGTATGTGAAAGCATATTATTATTATTATTATTATTTTTTTTTTGATGCAACAGCTATTTTTGTCCATTGATAAAAGTTTTGTTAGTAAATTTGACCAATAATTGATACTTCAAATGTGGAGCATTTTTTGACTGCCGTCTGCACTTTTAACTCCCCTTGCACACATACAGTGGACTAATTGCAAAAAATTGATCTAATCTTACAACCAAAAATAAATAAATCTATAATTCATAAATAATACTGTATATGTTTACAATCTTATGATGAACATTTATTTTATTTTTTTTCATTCCTTTTTGTTGTTGTCCTAACTTTGTAAGCATGTATTTCTGGCTCTGTATTTTCCTGTAGAAAGTCTTATTTCATTGCACTAGATGACAGCAAGGACTAGGACTCGTTTTTTAATCTATAACCTTCCATCTCAAAATATAGTTCGGAAATGTAGGTGGCGCTCTAACACAGCTGAGCACTTGTACCACAGACATCCAGTCAATTTTGCATGGCATGCATGTTCCCCACTGTTTCATCAAATATCTCGGCCTCTGAGTGGGCTAGAAGCTCATTGATTGTCTAGATTTACACTATTTAATTGTTATTTAATTTTTAATTTCTATTATTAATATTTACTTATTAATATTTTTTCTAATTATTTACTTATGTATTTATTATTATTATTATTATTATTATTATTATTATTATTCTTTATTATTTGCTTATTTATTTAAATATTATTATTATTATTATTATTATTATTATTTTCTTTATTATTTACTTTATTTATTTATTAGTTGTTGTTGTTTTTTTTAAGACACAATTTATAATCACGTTTTTATCAAACTGCACAATGATGACTCTGACATTACATATATGTGACGAGGAGGAGGGCCGGGCCAGGCCGGGACTATGCACGCCTGGCCCCCAATCGGGCTAATCAGCCAAGGAGAGGGATGAATGTAGCTGGATGCGGCAGTTCGGGAGTGAGAGAGCCACACGTAGCTGCCGTGTGTGTTATGTTTATGTTAATGAAGTTTTCATTAAACATTAGTTTGACTTTTCAGCCGATTCTCGCCTCCTCTTTGCCCATTTTAAACCCTGTTACATTGGTGCCAAAACCCGGGAGGGAGGAGGGATGCGCTGTCATTGAGTCCTCGCCACTTCCGTCCGCCCAAAGGAGCAGCCGTGGCCATCCGCCAGGGCCCGGAGGAGTTGCTGCCGGCTACCTGGACGTGGAGGAATGGCTGCCGTCCACGAGAGGAGGAGGGGCTCCCTGCCGGCTGCCTGGAGTGGTGGAGCCACTGCCAGGGGCGGAGGGGAGTTTCATCCGCCAGGGGTCGGAGGACTCGCTCTGGTCTGCCCGGGGAGGAGCGTCCGCCCCCTGGCGGATGGAATGCCCCTCTGCATTCTGGCGACCGGTAGCGAGCCCCTCCTCCCCTGGTGGACAGCCGCGGCTGCTCCTTTGGGCGGACGGCAGTAGTGAGGACTCCACAACAGCGCATCCCTCCTGCCTCCCGGGTTTTGACACTAATGTAACAGAGTTTAAAATGGTCAAGGGGGAGGCGGGAACCAGCTGAACAGTCAAAATAATGTTTCATGAAAACTTAAAAAGACATAAACATAAATGCACACATGGCAGCTGCATGTGGCTCTCTCTCTCCCGAACTGCCGCATCCGGCTGCATTCATCCCCCTCCTCGACTGATTAGCCCGATTGGGGGCCGGGCGTGCGTAGTCACGGCCCGATCCCGCCCTCCTCCTCGTCACATATATTACAGCTTCATTTTCTGTAAAGCTGCTTTGAAATGATGTGTGTTGTGAAAAGTACTAAACAAATAAAAATGACATGACTTGACCAGGATTTTCATCTGATTTACGATCGCTAAAGCAACAAATCTAGACTTAATATGAGCAGATGGTTTGTTTTTTTAAATTGAGTGGTGGGTCTAAATAATTTTCTGTGGTATTCTCAAAGAGTTTATTTATAATCTGGGTTACAAGTGAAGCTCAATTATCAGCGTTTGCAGCATAATGTTGATTTCCACAAAAAATAATTTTTAATAAAAAGAGGAAACAAAAATTGCAGTGACATTAAGCACTTACAATGGAAGTCAATGGGGTCAATCTGTAAACATTAAAAGACTCAATGTTTCAAAAGTATAGCCACAAGACGTAAACAATATGTGTGTTTGGAGGGACTAGTGGAAATGGATTATTTTTTGGTAATCAACATTATGTAACAAAAGCTGTTGATTGAGCTGAACCTGTACTGAACCTGGAACATTCTGGAACTTTTATGGAACTTCTGCATTTACTATATCATCTCTGTCTCTCTCTCTCTCTCTCTCTCTCTTTAGTGCTCATCATGCCGTTAGTTGACTGTGATGAGGGGGTGGTTATATCTCTGATTTTGGTGAGCTCTGTCTCTCTCTCTCTCTCTCTGTAATTTCAGACACAATAGTGCTGTAATGATGTCTGTGATTTGCCTCTCTCTCTCTCTCTCTCTCTCTCTCTCTCTCTCTCTCTCTCTGTCTGTTGTCACCTGTCTCACTTTCTTCAGCACTGAATGAATGAGTAACTCGTGCATTTTCACTCCTGTGTTTAAATGAGTAAATGAGTGTGTGTTGTACCTGTTTCTTATGGCAGAATTCCTCTCTTTGGACCATCTTAAAGGGAAACTAGTTATAGCTCGTTATTTTTAACCAGCGGCCTAATGTTGCAGTTTTACAGGTGTCATTTTCCCAATTAAAGCATTTATTTATAATTGACTAATAAAACTTTATGATTTCATGGGTTTTTGAGAGAGAAGAGTTGACGTTTTATTGCTGGAAAATTCATGGTCAGTGACATGAACGATACAATAAATGGGTGTTATATCAGATCGAGGATATATTTATAGATTCACAAAATGTTTGAGGAGATTTAAATGGGTCCACATGTCTCTCACCATCTTGCAAATTCTAGTGAGCTGCCTACTTAGCATTTTATGGCATCATAGGTTGCTAAGTAGAAAGTAAGCAGAAAGAGTACGAATCGTGTACTGTATATGTTTATGCTTATAAGAGTATCGCAATGTTAACTTAGCAATATTCTATTGTCAAACGTTATATCGTGTGGTATTTGAATGAGTTGTTGCCCACATAGAGCATTCCAAATCTTTGAAGACTGCTGTCTATGTAGACAGTAGAAGGTGAGGCAGCTCACTAAGCTTTTGGAAAAGAGCCTCTATTTCATTTAATTTCATTCTCGTTGTATCCGACTGTAGTATCAGATCTGTAGTGATGTCTCTTGTGGGAGGTTTAGGGTCTCTTTGGGACTCTTGCATACAGACTGAGAGTCAAAGGGGAAAGCTACAGCCTTAAAGTAATTGGAGTGTATCCCCAGGATGTGTGTGTGTGCACGTGCATGTGTGCGTGTGTGTGTGTGTGTGTGTGTGTGAGTGTAGTGCAGGTTGTGTGCTGGAGTAAATAATGAATTGTGTGATTTATTTGTTATCTCTCTCTATCTCTCTACAGCTGTGCTGTAAAATGCTGACAGAACAAGACGAAAAAAACCTGTCTATTTTGGAAAAACACGTAAGACAAACACTCCACCACATTCACAAACACGCACTCATCCAGGGAAAGAGATAAGCCAAACAAAAGAGTACAGCATATAACAGAGGAAAAAGTCTATTCATGGCAAAAGTATAACTTAATAGTTATACATATGACCCATGTATTACAATTTTTATACATCAATAGTAAAACAAAAAAAGCTATACATATGACAAACGAAAGGTCTTTTCACATCAAGAGTGAAATAAAAAAGCAAAGTATATCAGATGGAAGCCGTATTTACATGAAGAGTGAGATGAAAAAACAAAATATATCGCAGAAGAAAGATCTATTCGCATGAGGAAAAAAAACAAAAACATATCACAGACGAAAGGTCTATCCAAATCAAGAGTGAAACGAAAAAGCTAAGCATATCAGAGGAAAATTCTGTTTACATCAAGAGTGTGATGAAAAATTAAACATATTACAGACGAAAGTTCTATTTACAATAAGATTGAAATAAAAAAGCTAAGTGTATCAGATGAAAATTCTGTTTACATCAAGAGTGTGATGAAAAATGAAACGTATCTCAGATGAAAGTTCTATTCACATCAAGAGTGAAATGAAAAGATGAAACATATTACAGACAAAAGTTCTATTTACATCAAGATTGAAATAAAAATGCTAAACGTATCAGACAAAAATTCTGTTTACATCAAGAGTGAGATAAAAATTAAAAGTATCACAGATGAAAGTTCTGTTCACATCAAGAGTGAAATGAAAAGACGAAACATATTACAGACGAAAGATCTATTTACATCAAGAGTGAAATGAAAAGACGAAACGTATTACAGACGAAAGTTCTATTTACCATAAGATTGAAATAATAAAGCTAAACGTATCAGACGAAAACTCTGTTTACATCAAGAGTGTGATGAAAAGATGAAACATTACAGATGAAAGTTCTATTTACATCAAGAGTGAAATAAAAAACGAAACATATTACAGACGAAAGTTCTATTTACCATAAGATTGAAATAATAAAGCTAAACGTATCAGACGAAAACTCTGTTTACATCAAGAGTGTGATGAAAAATTAAACGTATCTCAGATGAAAGTTCTATTCACATCAAGAGTGAAATGAAAAGATGAAACGTATTACAGACGAAAGTTCTATTTACAATAAGATTTAAATAATAAAGCTAAACGTATCAGACGAAAACTCTGTTTACATCAATAGTGAAATGAAAAGATGAAACATTACAGATGAAAGTTCTATTTACATCAAGAGTGAAATAAAAAACGAAACATATTACAGACGAAAGTTCTATTTACAATAAGATTGAAATAATAAAGCTAAATGTATCAGATGAAAATTCTGTTTACATCAAGAGTGTGATAAAAATTAAAAGTATCACAGATGAAAGTTCTGTTCACATCAAGAGTGAAATGAAAAGACAAAACATATTACAGACGAAAGATCTATTTACAATAAGATTGAAATAATAAAGCTAAACGTATCAGACGAAAACTCTATTTACATCAAGAGTGAAATAAAAGACGAAACCTATTACAGACGAAAGTTCTATTTACAATAAGATTGAAATAAAAAAGCCAAGCATATCAGACGAAAATTCTGTTTACATCAAGAGTGTGATAAAAAATGTAATGTATTACAGATGAAAGTTCTGTTCACATCAAGAGTGAAATGAAAAGACGAAACATATTACAGACAAAAGTTCTATTTACCATAAGATTGAAATAATAAAGCTAAACGTATCAGACGAAAACTCTGTTTACATCAAGAGTGTGATAAAAATTAAACGTATCACAGATGAAAGTTCTGTTCACATCAAGAGTGAAATGAAAAGACGAAACATATTACAGACGAAAGATCTATTTACATCAAGATTGAAATAAAAAAACTAAGCATATCAGACGAAAGTTCTATTTACATCAAGAGTGTGATAAAAAAGCAAAGCCTATCCAATGAAAGTTCTATTTATATCAAGGGTGAAACGAAAAAACGGACATAAGTTTTTGTTTTTTTACATCAAGAGAGACATGAAAAATAAAATAAAATAAATCACAGATAAAAGGTCTATTTGCATCAAAAGTGAAACAAAAATGTATCAGAAAAAAGTTCCTTTTTAATCTTTAAACTAAGAGTGACATGAAAACCTAAACGTATCACTGTCGAAAGTTCTATTTGCATTAAGAGTGAAACAAAAAACCAAAACATATCACAGATCAAAGGTTTACTCACATCAGGAGAGAAATGAAAAATCTAAAACATATCACAGACGAAAGGTCTACTCACACATAGCATAGTGTAATTTACCTGTAAACACATCAGTCACCCCTTTACACATGGTTACTGCTACCACTGTTAATCTGAAATGGCGGTCACAGACACATGATCCAGAAGCTCATATTATAATTGGTCGGTGAGCTTTTGTGCTAGACGAATACAAAATAAAATATAGGCCTTTACTGTAATAAAAATAACTGTAGTAACTATGGTAAATTTTAATAACTAAGGTATTTGAATCTCATGACTTTCCCATCCGCGTCTAAAGCCAAACTGCATACAGTACAATTCCTCATATTTATTTGAGGTGATAAGGGTCCAAAAGCTTTCATCATACCACCATCATCATCTTCATCAGAACGCACACTCACACACACTCCACAGAGCTTTGATTTTGTTGATTAGATCAGCAATTTAACATCAGACGAGTTTAAAAGCATCTTATGAAGAGAGAAAGAATGAGAGAAATCAAGATAGAAACAGAAAATCATCCATGAAAGGAAATGAGTCGTGAAATAATGTAATAGAGGGAAGAAAATAGGAGTATCATAGATTTATAACGCGGAGCTGTAGACTTCACTGCAGTAACACACGGCATGTTATGTTATTGTGTCAAACAGAAGTTCAGTGTGTTTCCAAAGTGATACTGTGTTTTAATGCGCTACTGTATAATAAAATGCATCAATGCATTGGTCAATACAGTGTTACAGCATCTGAATAATAATGTATTGTCCTGTTTAGAGCCTAAAAACCTCTTTTAGCTTTGACTATATACAGTAATGCGACCTTGTGCACATTATTGCTTAAATACAATGCAGTATCGCACTGTAAGACTCGTTTAGCTGCACTGTCAATTGGCGTTGTCTGACGTATTTCTGTGAGACCAGAGAAATGAAAGAGAATCGCTGTCATCCTGCATTTGCTGTGTTTGCCCTCATAATGTTCACAAACGAGTGCGTCTGCCACGACCAGTGCAATACAGCAGAATATCACACAACACAATGAAGATGTCAGAGAGAAAGAGAGAGATAAGTGTGGCAGGAAATAAAACAGAATAGACAGAAATGAACAGGGAATACATTTGAATGGCATTTAGAAACTCCTACAGAAGATCTAAAGTGTTCATAGCTATTTGCTTTGTTATGAAAATGGAGATATGATGATTTAAAAAAAAGCTAACTGTAAAGAGATTCAGATCCCATTTCTGTCAGAACAGTTCTTCAAAGGACTGAGAGAAATAATGTTTTATTTTGCTTGTTTTAAAGGTGCTGTAAGTGATTTTTTTCATGGAAATGTTTGCAAAAAATGTGTACTACTCCCTGAGAGATATTAATGAAATAAGTGTCGTGAGATATCTCACCGGTCTCTGTGACAGCTCTAGACTCTGTAAACAACAAACAAAAATGTGTCCATGGACAATAACGCTTTCTACCTGTCAATCATATTGTACTTTCTCATAGTATTGTAGTTGCAGCGAATTATTGAGGCTTAATGCCATTTTTATGGCATGTTGTTCATAACAGTTGTCAGATGAGGGCGCTATTTTGCTGCTGTTCTTCGTGTCGGTCTCAATAAAGCTCATTTGGTATCTTTGGAGTGCGGGGTTTTGGAAAAAAGGGGGCGTGGCTAATCCAACGGCTCATCGTATGGAAATTCAAGAATGGCTAAAATCACTTACAGCACCTTTTAAAGTCAATACAAAATAAAAACTGACACTTTCTTTAAGGAATATTCCGGGTTCAATACAAGTTGAGCTCAATCGACAGCATTTGTGGCATAATGTTGATTACCACAAAAAGTGTATTTCGACTCGTTCCTCCTTTCCTTTAAAAAGCACAAATCTGTGTTCCAGTGAGACACTTACAATGGAAGTCAATGGGGCCAATCCGTAAACGTTAAAATACTCACTGTTTCAAACGTTTAGCCACAAGACATAAACAATATGCGTGTTAATTAATCTATTTTATCCAGCTAATCGCATATAGAAATATTTGCTGAGAAAGCCCCTCAAATAAGAGTAACTCAATATATAATGATGAAATAATTATAAATAGTTATATTTAAATAATTACAAATAATATACACACATATATATATATATATATATATATTCAGATAGTTAAAATGCAAAATGGTTGTCTGCTGAAGGGTCGGTTTGTTCTCTATATAAGCTGTTTGTTGTCTATACAGCTGAAGTTTCGCTTACTGCCCCCTGGAGAAAACAGGTGGTACTACAAGGACTAACTAATGTGTTCATATTTTTAACACTTTATTTTTTTATATAATTAATCGCAATGAATTAACACATTAAATGGACAGCCCAAATGTTGACATGATTTTAGTGTGATCAGATCACTTACTAACCTTTTCTGTGTAAAGTTATATCCAATTTTACAACTTTATTGCCTTAACAACATTACGGCATAAACCCTGAAACCCTAAAACTAACATAACAATGACGATTTAAACAACTTTACAGCTCAAATAATACATGAGTTTTAACAGAACAATTGAACTATAAGCTTCACATTTCTGCCTTATAATCCTCCAAAAAATTGGCCCCATTAATTTCCATTGTAAGTGTCTCACTGTAAGCTTGATTTTTGCTACTTCTTTTAAAATAAACTTGGAACGAGTCTAAATGAATTATTTAATAATTCATCATTAAAATATTCCTGTAAATACAGATACATACTGACAGACCGATTATAACAGCCATGATCTTTGTGTCACTTATTAAATAAATAGGAGAACAGAAACATACCTGTAATAATGTCGAAATAATGTCACCATCACTGCACAACACAATAACACTCATAACACTATATATATATATATTGAGATTTAATACCCATATTTCTTCGTTAATGACTCCTGTCAGCTGACCGTAGCATGTAAGCGAGTGAGAGAAGTGCAGAGATGCCCCAAATGGACAAACGCTCATTCCCACAATGCACCATTGGAGCCGAAGCCCAGATCACAACCTGAAGACTACAGAGAACTCGACCGCAAGATACTACAGCTGTGTGGTAAGAAACGCACGTTTACAACAACACACAAATCTATCTGTCTCAAAGCAAAAATTTAAATTGTCATTATTTACCCAACCTCATGTCGTTCCAAAACTCATATGCTGTTATTTTTTAACTAGTGGAACACAAAGGTAAAAGTTTTTGAAGAATACTTGCACAGCTCTTTCCATACATCAACAATTCATAATGACCACATCAGTCAAGCTCCTAAAAGGACAAAAAAGCATCATAAAAGTAGTGCTTATGACTCTTGTGCTAAATCATATGATAGTTCTGTGTTGAGATAAGACCAAAATCATTATTTTTTGTGTGGGGGGGTGGATTTTTCCCCTTTTTCTCCCCCAATTTGGAATGCCCAATTCCCAATGCGCTCTAAGTCCTCGTGGTCGCATAGTGATTCACCTCAGTCCAGGTGGCAGAGGACGAATCCCAGTTGCCTCCGCGTCTGAGACAGTCAACCCGCACATCTTATCACGTGGCTTGTTGAGCACGTTGCCACGGAGACATAGCGCGTGTGGAGGCTTCACACCATCCACCGCGGCAACCACGCTCAATTCACCATGCGCCCCACCGAGAACAAACCACATTATAGCAACCACGAGGAGGTTACCCCATGTGACTCTACCCTCCCTAGCAACCAGGCCAATTTGGTTGCTTACGAGACCTGACTGGAGTCACTCAGCATGCCCTGGGATTCGAACTAGCGAACTATTGAACTCCAGGGGTGGTAGCCAGCGTATTTTACCACTGAGCTACCCAGGCCCCGACCAAAATCATTATTTACTGATAATCTTAAACTGGAGAGAGAAGAAGAAGAAGAAAAATAAATAAATAAATATAAATATATATATATATATATATATATATATATATACACACACATACATAAATACATACACTATATTGCCAAAAGTATTCGCTCATCTGCCTTTAGACGCATATGAACTTAAGTGACATCCCATTCTTAATCCATAGGGTTTAATATGACGTCGGCCCACCCTTTGCAGCTATAACAGCTTCAACTATTCTGGGAAGGCTTTCCACAAGGTTTAGGAGTGTGTTTATGGGAATTTTTGACCATTCTTCCAGAAGCGCATTTGTGAGGTCAGACACTGATGTTGGACGAGAAGGCCTGGCTCGCAGTCTTCGCTCTAATTCATCCCAAAGGTGCTCTATCAGGTTGAGGTCAGGACAGTCAAGTTCTTCCACACCAAACTCGCTCATCCATGTCTTTATGGACCTTGCTTTGTGCACTGGTGCGCAGTCATGTTGGAACAGGAAGGGGCCATCCCCAAACTGTTCCCACAAAGGTGGGAGCATGGAACTGTCCAAAATCTCTTGGTATGCTGAAGCATTCAGAGTTCCTTTCACTGGAACTAAGGGGCCAAGCCCAGCTCCTGAAAAACAACCCCACACCATAATCCCGCCTCCACCAAACTTCACAGTTGGCACAATGCAGTCAGACAAGTACCGTTCTCCTGGCAACTGCCAAACCCAGACTCGTCCATCAGATTGCCAGATGGAGAAGCGTGATTCGTCACTCCAGAGAACGCGTCTCCACTGCTCTAGAGTCCAGTGGCGGCGTGCTTTACACCACTGCATCCGACACTTTGCATTGCACTTGGTGATGTATGGCTTGGATGCAGCTGCTCGGCCATGGAAACCCATTCCATGAAGCTCTCTACGCACTGTTCTTGAGCTAATCTGAAGGCCACATGAACTCTGGAGGTCTGTAGCGATTGACTCTGCAGAAAGTTGGCAACCTCTGCGCACTATGCGCCTCAGCATCCGCTGACCCCGCTCTGTCATTTTACATGGCCTACCACTTCGTGGCTGAGTTGCTTTCATTCCCAATAGCTTCCACTTTGTTATAATACCACTGACAGTTGACTGTGGAATATTTAGTAGCGAGGAAATTTCACTTGTTGCACAGGTGGCATCCTATCACAGTACCACGCTGGAATTCACTGAGCTCCTGAGAGCGGCCCATTCTTTCACAAATGTTTGTAGAAGCAGTCTGCATGCCTAGGTGCTTCATTTTATACACCTGTGGCCATGGAAGTGAATGGAACACCTGAATTCAATTATTTGGATGGGTGAGCGAATACTTTTGGCAATATAGTGTATATAATATATAATATAATATAATATATAATATATATATGTGTGTGTCCTACAAAAATAAAAAAATAAAATATATATATATATATATATATATTTGGTTTTTTTTGTTGTTTTTTTTTTTCATCTTAGTGCCTTCCTGATCCTATTTCATACCAAAAAATAAATAAAAATGTAAATAAAAAAATATTCTCAGCAAATCACTTTTTTTTTCTTGGCTCATATGTTGCCTCTTGAAGAGAAAAAAATTGGAGAAAAAAAATCAGTGAGAATATATATATTTTTTTTTTGGCTTAGAAATGTACTCAGAAAGGTAACCTAGTGAACTTTTATCCCCCACCTTGCGGTTCAGGGCTTCCATAACGTTCAGATTCAAACATTTCATTTTTTAGGTGTATTAGTGCCTTCTTCAGCCTGTGTCCTACAAAAAAAAAAATATATATATATATATATATATTTTTTTTTATTTTTATTTTTATTTTGTAGGACACACACACATATATATATATATATATATATATATATATATATATATATATATATATACTATATTATATTTGCAGCAA
>NC_059374.1:43600224-43602724 GCF_019703515.2 Myxocyprinus asiaticus | reverse complement strand
ACATCACAGCATTCAGTTACGCTCTGAATTAAAGGAAAATGTTTTACGATTTACTGCATTGAGAAATGAATCTTGGCTATCGCCTTTCCAAATAAATCATTCCAGAAGGCAAAGGGCTTAAAAAAATGTGTTTCTGCTGCTCTTTTTGATTTGTTTCTGTGTACAAATAACATGTCCATGACTTTCTTTTAGACCACATTTAAGGTTTTAGGAATGTATTTACAATGTAAGCCAAGTGCTGTAACCAAATGAGTTTTTCATTCATATTATATTCACTTTTTGTTCAACATTAAGATTTTAGGTTCACGTGTATTCAATATGAATGCATAAGGGAAAGTTTACGTTTCAGGTGCTGTAACTGCTTTTTTCCTCACTTCAAGAGTCCAGCAGTGTGACAAATGTGTGTTGTTTTGTTTTTTTAAATCACAGATATTCTGTAATATTCGCTCATAGATGCTGCATTCATAATTGTAAGGGGGGTAAAAGGGAAAGGAGGAGGCGAGGACCAGCTTGATGATATAAATAATCATTTAATGATTAACTTAAAGCATAAGACATATAACACAAATGCATACAGGGCAGCTGCCTGTAGCTCTCTCTCCTGAACTGCCACCTCCGGCCACCTTTATCCCTCTCGTGGGCTTGATTAGCCTGATTAGGGGCCGGGCCACGCCCTCCTCCTTGCCACACTCCCTCCTTTGCTTCAGGCTTGGGAGCCCCTGGCATGATGTACATCCCCCCCACTCCTTTCTGGGGGGGGGGGGGCGTGCCCTTCTGGCCCCGCCTGCCGGCAGGTCTTCCCCACCTTCTCGGATCTGGGAGGGAGACAAGGCGAGGCAAAAACAACAAAAAAAAAGAAAGGGAAAAGCCAACACAGAGCGACAGCAGGAGAGAGAGAGGAGGGAGAGAGAGAGAGAAAAAAAAAAGTACTCGCCGGTTCTCTGATACGCCGAAGCTTGGTCCTCGGTCACTCCTCCACCCTCTAGTGGATGACAGCCGCTCCTCCCCAGGTGGATCAGAGGCAGTCTTCCGGCCCCTGGTGGACGGAACGCCCTGCCGCGTTTTGGTGTATGGTATGGGTCTCCTCCGCCCCTGGCAGCGGTTCTCCCGCTTCAGGCGGTCGGCAGTGAGCCCCTCCCCGCTCGCAGACGGCAGTCTTATCTTTGACCCCACGTTTTAGCGGCCGGTAGGGGTCTCCTCAACCCCTGGCAGCGGCCCGACCACTGCAGGCAGTCGAAAGGGAGCCCCTCTTCCCGTCGTAGTCGGCGGTCGTTCCTCTGCTTTCAGGCGGCCGGGCTCTTCAGTCCCCCGGCGGATGGCCACGGCTGCTCCTTTGGGTGGATGGTAGTGGCGTGGACTCTTCTACAGCGCATCCCTCCACCTTCCTGGGTTTTCGGCACCAATGTAATGGGGTAAAAGGGAAAGGAGGCGGCGAGAACCGGCTTGACAATATAAATAATCATTTAATGATTAACTTAAAGCAAAAGACATACAACACAAACGCATACAGGGCAGCTGCCTGTAGTTCTCTCTCTCCCGAACTGCCACCTCTGGCCACCTTTATCCCTCTCGTGGGCTTGATTAGCCTGATTAGAAGCCGGGCGTGCATCATCATAGCCTGGCCCCACCCTCCTCCTTGCCACAATAATATTAATAAAAAATTTACAAAATGCTGTTTAAAGTAGTTGGGAAACTGCTTGACTATATCAGATAACGAAAGTCACTCTAAAAGCTGAGGGAAGATTTTATGATTTAATTATACGAAGTTCACATGGAAAACCAGGAATGATCAAGACATTTTAAAATGGCCTGGAAAATGTCATGGAGATGGTGTGTAATGAAAGCACGAGTATGACGAGTGAGTTAAACCTGACATGTGTGTGTTTTGTGTTTCAGTTACAGACAGAAACTCAGTCTCAGTGCTGCTGTTTACTACTCGTGTCTGAAGATAATCATCAACTCTTCTGTCAGGTGACACACACACATATACTTTTCTATTATGTCCCCACTTATTATTGTTTCACCTCCTGAGACCCGAGCGTGACTGCTGTGTGCATTTTCCATTCCCCTTTTTGATTTGTATCTAGCAGCACCAAATAAACAAGAAAATGTCTAGAGCAAATCGTTTCCCAAAAAATGTATGTCCTCATATGTGGACAGCGAAACTAAGTTGTGAAATGTTAAATAATATCCATCTATAGAAAGTCGTCAAATTGTTTATTATGTTTCTAGGAGTGTTGATTATTCATGTTTTTAAGACGTTACAGACATTACAACCGAAATCAGCAGGGTTGGGAGGGTTACTTGTTTAATGTAATCCATTACAGATTACTGATTACTTAACAAGAAATGTAATAAGTAACGTAATCCAATTACAACAATATTAATGCAATCAGATTACTTTTCATTACTTTTGGATTACCACAAGGGCACATATGTAAATAAGATTTTCATCCTAACTCCATATAAAGCTTCTGAAAGCAACATTTTCAGCTGTTGC
>NC_059374.1:43587724-43597724 GCF_019703515.2 Myxocyprinus asiaticus | reverse complement strand
ACATACGTTTGTGTACTTGTGAAGAGCACTTTTCTGAGCAGATTGACCAATAGATTGAATAATATCTCTGTCTCTCAACAGGAGGAACGTGGTTTATTGAGCAGTTTGTTGGGGTTTAAGCCGAACTCAATGCTGTGTGTGCCTGTTATCAGTCAAGCCACTGGACAGGTGGTGGCGCTAGCGTGCACTTTCAACAAGCTGGGAGGAGAGAGGTCTGTGTGTTCAATTATCATCACATTTATATCAAAATTTGTGTACTAATACATTTGCAAAACATAACCAACATGTACTGTAAATACCACAAAAATAAACTGGTGTCGGTCCATTTAAATAATGCAGCAGGAGTCTAAGATACAGGCAACACTAGTGTAAATATTAGCACATATTAACCCTTAAACTATACGTATTCGCCGGCGGGTCCAAAGGGGGGTGCTATATCATAAAAAAAGTTACGTTTAAAACGTTAAATTCGCCGGATACATAAGTCAGGCATATGAGGTATCATTTGAAAGCTTAGAATCTGAACTTTTCAGAGATAACCATCACTTCTGCATTTATGTTCTTAAAATAATAAAAATAAGGCCTCAAATCATTTGCGTCGAAAATCAGCGCCCTCTAGTGGTAATGGGGTAGAAATATTTACATGAAAATAAAAGTCCTTCACATAGCACATAAATGGACAAGTCATATATCAAATGAAAGCTCTCACTCTCATGAATGTGACTGTGTAGTGTATTAGGGGGCAGTGGTAGCTCAGCGGTTAAGGCTCTGGGTTACTGATCAGAAGGTCAGGGGTTCAAGCCCCAGCACCGCCAAGATGCCACTGTTGGGCCCTTGAGCAAGGCCCTTGACCCTATCTGCTCCAGGGGCGCCGTATCATGGCTGACCCTGCACTCTGACCCCAGCCTAGCTGGGATATGTGAAAAAGAAGAATTTCACTGTATATGTATAATGTGTGATAAATAAAGAAAATTATAATTATTATATTTCGTTGCCCTAATACCACAGATTAAAAGATTTTCGAAAAGAATCACAAAGTGAAATATGATTTCTGTAAGTCATCAAATGCAAACGTCTCTTTTATGCTCTGATAACTGCTGCTGTAAGCCCCAAATAGCTAAAAACTTTATATCTGTTTTTACCTTAGCAAGTTTTCTAAACAAATTTGCCATTGTTTACTTGTCTGTGAGCTTGTTTGTGTGAATAATCCAATGTTATATCTTAGATGTACAGAACAAAAGATGCCATCCAGAAGGAAAAGCATGCAAAACAAACAATCGTAAATATATGTTATCGACTACCCCTAGTCCACTCAGAGGCCGAGATATTCAATAAAACAACAAGAGTGTTGCTTGAACTGAAAATTAGACTGAATGTCTATGGACGAGCACATCTGTGAGGGATCAAATGTGTTAGAGCGCCACCTACATTTCAGATCTGTATATTGTGATGGAATGTGATAGAGGGAAACATATTTTTTCTAGTGCTTTCTGCCATCTAGTGGGATGAATTGAGACTTTTCAAAGTGAGGTAGATTGAATAGAACCAGAATTACATGTTTACAAAGTTAGTACAAAAAAAAAATAAATCTGTTTATCATAAGTTTATAAACAAATACAGTATTATTTATGAATAATTTGTCTTTTTTTTATTTGGGGAGTTCTGAAAAATGAGACCAATTTTTTGCAATTAGTCCACAGTATGTGTCAATGGAGAGCGTTTAAATCTGACTTTGAAAAATTGTGGACAGCAGCCCAAAACTGCACCAGATTATAAAGGTTTTTTAAATAGGCCTCATTCAGGAAATATGAACATTTCTGTGTAAATTGTTCATAAACCCTAAAAAAAGAAAAATTTCCAAACGATTTATATAGAACTATTTATTAAGACTACCTTTTCTTCCAAAAGTAAGAGTTTATAGTAAATTTATTTCACATACACACCTGTCTGAACGAAAAGTCTGAATATGTTTCACAGATTTGATGTGATGAGCGACACAAACGTTTGTCAAATCCAGTGACTATTTATCAGCTTAGCTGGGTGATAAAGCTGGAAATAAATTACATCTCTAAGCCTTTTGACAATATGTGATATACAGTATATATATATTAGGAATTCTGAAATGACTTCAAGGGAGATCTTTGTTTTTTTCAATCAGAGGAACCATCATTTCAACCAAACAGCCATTATTGCCATGCAGATTCAAAATGTGTTATTAAAATACTGTAAATATTACAAACAAAGCATGTTTACATCACATTTTAATACTAATGGGACATATATTTTAATAAAACATTTTAAAACACGAATAATGCCACGTGGTAAATCCATGAAAGTTTTTCTGTGGTGAAGCAAACGAATCAATGAATCAGTTTCAAAATTGATTCATTATAGGAATGTTCCAGGTTCAATGCAAGTTAAGCTCAATCAATAGCATTTGTGGCATAATGTTGTTTGTGGCAATGAGGATGTTTTAGAGTCTCACCCTGTAATTTCTGTCTGTTTTTTTTCCACATTGTGGCTGATTTATTGATTGTTTTTGAAGGATGAAAAAAAAAATTGCTCTTGTTTTTTTATCTTTCCCACTCATTTTCAATGGTCGGTCAGTTTTGACCGTGAGTACCAAAGGTGTCGCTTTTTTTTTTTTTTTTTTTTTACGACCACTTAGACATCAAATCAAGCCCATTTTATTTTTTTTTTATTTTTTTTTTATGTTCAGATGGCAAATGAAGTTAAAGTCACCAAGTCTTTTTTATTAAATCAGGAAAACGTATTTTGATAAAAAAGACCGAATACCACAGGAGGGTTTAATAACCATGTTACTAGCCGAAATAAATTTTTGAGGTAATCAAAATTATGCCACAAAGGCTGTAGATTGAGCTTAACTTGTACTGAACCCGGAATATTCCTTTAAAATAGACATTTTGAACTGATTCACTAAAATGTGGTGCTGGTATATGTTGCTATGTAGCAATTTAAAAGTTGTTCAACAGTTCTGCGGCTGTAGTTTAACTCAGATTCACATGAATGCACACTCTATTTTATTCAATTGTCTCTGACATTTGATGAATGATTTTCTGTAGTTAGTCAGACGGTTTCTGCTTCGCCAGCAGCTCACAATTTCAACTCACAGATCTTGGCTAGAGTGTGTGAAAGAAAGAGAAAGATCATTTGTTCACTGTTGACAGTGTTTCATATTTTTGTTACTGTATCAACTGATGTTTTGGCAGTATTGTGTGGAAAACAGTCGTGCTTTTAAAACCTGCTGACCTGAAATGAGACAGAAAATGTCTGTGTGGCAGAACAGCATCATTTGAGAGGAGACACTTTCAACGAATAGTGAACAATTTGTCCAGTACTTCTGTTAAAGTACTGTAATAAAAGCACAAATCCCATGTTCTTCGAGTGACCTACTGTTGTATCTAATATAGATGTATGAACACTAGCAATATATGGGAATACTGGCTTGTCTCATCACAGTGGTCTCATTTTTTCAAACAAATATTTCCCTTGAATTTATAGTAAGTATAAGTTTATCAGTAACCAACATTTGGTCAACTAAATAGCTCCTACTGATTGCTAGCTTCATATAGACTAAATCTAATAGCAACCCTGTTATCCTAACGATTCTTTTATTAGAAGATTACGAGAGTTTTTAACCTAGGATTTCATCGGATTTCAATGTTTAATTCATTTCCATGTTTAATGCAAAAATAAATAAATCACAAATATCAGTTTTTTTTTATCTATATTCAGAAATGTATCAAATTTTTGTAAAGACTGCACAAGTTGCCATCCTTATGTAAAAGTAGTAATATCGTGTTTTGATTAAAGGTTTTCTGTGTGTGTGTGTGTTCGTTCAGGTACATGGAGGCAAATAAGCATGTGATAATTATATATTTTTTTTTTACTAGGGATGTCGATTTAACGCATTAATTCCGTGCGGTTACTTATATAAAAAAATAATGCATAAAACAATTACGCAATTAATAAGGAATATTCCTACCATCGGAGCAATTCAAGCTTGAAGTAGCACCTGTTTTCAGCAGGGGGCAGTAAGCGAAACTCCAGCTGTACAGGCAATGCACAGAAAACATTCAGGCCGCGATGGGAGAAAGGTGCCCCGAATTGTTCCTGGCAGGCTACTCAGCCTTATAGGCTCTATATATGATTACGGATGGGGGCAGGGTTAGGGCCTCGGCTGCCTGCCAGGAACAATTCCAGGCACCTTTATATAATGGGCCACTTAGGCTTGCTTGACGTTAGCGACAGAACATGATGAGGAAGTTTTGTTGTGTTCAAACACATCTGGATGGAGCGCAACTCTTGAGACAAGTTTCAAACTACATTTAACTTGACACAGCAATCAAAAAACGCGGTGTTTACGACGTAACGCAACCAAAGTGAGACACTCCAAAAGCATCTGTCTGACGCATGTGTACATTGATGCGTCTATAGAAAAGCCCTTATAATTCATCTATCTTGGACAGATTTGATGTATTCAGTTGCAAAATGGATTGCTGTTAACTGTAGGCCAATGTTATGCAAGACTTATGCAACTTTTTGTATTATCTTATAACAATGTTTTTATCAAATATATTAGATTTACATTTACTTAAATACAATTATTTATGAGGCTTTCTCAGCAAGTATGTATAAATGCATGTATCGGCATTTCATGCAATTATAGGTATCGATTGAAAGTTTAGAAGCTCTACTTTCCAATGCATGTAGACATTATGACCAAAACTAAACAAATGCTTTGAAATTTGCAGATAAATCAGAAGTGTTACGTTTTGATCATTTATAATAAAAATTGTACTGTACATATTATTGCAATCAGTAAAAACATCATACTCATCAAATAGTCATGTGTCATATGTTGTTGGAAAGCTATCAAAGAGTAAAATACAACCAGCCTATTTGTTTTACTCACAGACAAAAATATAGTGAGTAATAGCTAAGAATATATCTTTGACAATTATGTTGGTGTTGCTTATATGCCGTGTTTTCACTTATAACTTCACAAAAATATGCGGAACATAAAATATCACATATCATTACTTAGAGGAGGTGATTATCTTTCAAACGAGTCCACACACAAGATAATCAGATGTATAGATCATTAGATAATCCACATGAAGCACAATGTTACATATGACCACCAGGAGATGGCGCCAAATACATGACACAGACTCAATGATGACTCAAATGACACAGAGTGAAACTGAATGAGATCTTGTTACTCATGCCTGCATACTTTGGAGAGAGAACAAACCTTTAGTCATTGTTGTGTTTGCATGTGTAATTAGTTCTCATGTACAGTTATTATGTTTTATTAGTCTGGAGACGTTTTTAGACACTATGATAAATTATTTTTGTAATATTTTAACTTTTGATTGCTTTGTCGTATCAACACAATATTTTTCTCAGATACAGTTGACATGATTGGGAACAAAACAAAAGCAGTTTTTCAGAGCCACCTTATTTACACCCAGAGATATATAATGTCAAATCAGAAAAATAAAAAAAGGTTAAATTTTTGGCTCAATTTGTTTTGTGTGATTTTTCAGCAGTTTCTTAGACTGAGAGTCTCAGAATTTATCATAATCTATATCATGAACAAATTTGAAATTTTTTCTTTTCTTTACAGTGATACAAACACTTGACCCTTGTTTTTGTTTTTTGTCGAGTTATAAGCCTTTAATTTCGGGTATGCCACTGAAACAGGAAATCTTTAAAAACACCTTCAGAGCTTAAAGGGTTAATGGTATGAAATAACAAAATCTCACAAATCAGGGTTTTTATATCCATATTCAGAAATGTCCCAAATTTTGGTAACAGGTTTGCACAAGTTGCAATCCTCATGTGAAATAAGTTTCACATTAAATATCGGCTTATAATATTTAGTTTCACCTCCTGATGTGGACAAGGTTATTTGAAGGTTATCCCCCTAATTTCATTGACACTGAGACAAATTTGACTTTGTTTCAATCACTATTTTGTTCCCTATTCGAGTAGAGTGCTAGATAATCTGTGTTTGTGTGCAGTAATATCATGTGTGTTTTGTTAAAAGGTTTCCTCTGTCTGTGTGTGTGTGTGTGTGTGTGTGTGTGTGTGTGTTCAGGTACACGGAGGCCGATGAACATGTGATTCAACACTGTTTCTGTTACACGTCGACGGTTCTCACCAGCACACTCGCCTTTCAGAAAGAACAGAAGCTCAAGTTTGAGTGTCAGGTGAGAAACTCCTGAGACCAAGAGAAGAAACACATTTTATTTTGTTTGGATATGTTTTTAGTACAGATGTTTTCCTCGGACACTGAAACTGAACATAAAATCCTTTTTACCTTCATATGAGTACTTATGACTGTGTTACAAAACTTGAAAGTAAGTAAAAACAGCAAAACACACCAAACAAATGAAAACAAACGAGAGCTTTGTGGTTTAGCACAGAAAGAGAGGTTGATGGAGTGTAGTCGGGCAGGTCAGGGAGTTTCACAAGTATCTGATGATGTGAACTCCCAGAGTGCACCAGAAATAGCACTCAGTGCCCTGGCCTTTCATAATCTCTCATGACACGCTCAAACACACACACACACACACACACACACTCACACACACGCAGAGAGAGAGAGAGAACATGTACATACACACAGTCACACATACTTGTGTCTATCTTTGTGTTTTGTCTCATATTTGTCTAATTTTTGTTCAGGCTCTGCTGCAAGTGGCTAAAAACCTCTTTACACACCTGGGTGAGTCAAACTAACATAAATAAACCGGTTTGGATTTTTAAAGGAATAAAAAGATACATTTGACTTCTGTGTGGGATTTTAATCGAGACCAGTTCTTATTCAGATTTGTGTCCATTTATTTAGAATTCTGGAACTGAATGAATTTCATGATGTTTGTTTTCTTTGACATTGTGAGCGTGATTGAATGTGATCAGAGATGCTATAAAATAATACATAGACAATACATAAACAAAATGTGTTTTTATAGAGCACAAACAGTCCCAAAACCCCCATTCAATTTCTCCATATGAGAACTGATTTTTAACAATAACTTAAAAAGCTTTAAAGGTGGTGGCCTGGGTATCTCAGCGAGTATTGACGCTGACTACCACACCTGGAGTCGTGAGTTTGAATCCAGGGTGTGCTGAGTGACTCCAGCCAGGTCTCCTAAGCAACCAAATTGGCCCGGTTGCTAGGGAGGGTAGAGTCACATGGGGTAACCTCCTCGTGGTCGTGATTAGTGGTTCTCGCTCTCAATGGGGCGTGTGGTAAGTTGTGTGTGGATCGTGGAGAGTAGCATGAGTCTCCACATGCTGTGAGTCTCCGCGGTGTCATGCACAATGAGTCACGTGATAAGATGCATAGATTGACGGTCTCAGAAGCGGAGGCATCTTAGACTTGTCCTCCACCACCCGAATTGAGGCGAGTAACAGCGCCACCATGAGGACCTACTAAGTAGTGGGAATTGGGCATTCCAAAGTGGGAGAAAAGGGGATAAAATAAAAAAAGCTTTGAAGATAGACCTACCGTGAGCTCCAAGGTTGTTAATCGATGGTACATGCTTCTGTTGAAGTCATCAGTCCACGTTATTTCTTTTTTTTTAAATCACATTTAATAGCAGAATTCCTGGTGAAGAACTACACTACCCATAATCCTGAAGAGATCCACCAATCAGAGAATTGCAGCAAACAAGCTGCATCTCTACACTCTGAATACTACATTAATATTTTGCATTACATTTAAAATATGTTTCTAAACAACTTTAAATCAATAGTCTTATATTTTTCCATCGTTTTTAATTAGAATATGCCATTCGCAATGCATCATGGGACTGTAGATCATTCCCTCATTAAAGACGTTTAGTACACATGTGTCTTGTATCTTAGTCTTTTTGTCTGAAACTGAACTTTTGATCAGATTTTAGGAGTGAATGCACTTAACTGCATAGAGAGCTATAGGATGCTCCCTTGCTCCCTATTTAGTGAATGACTTAACCTCCAGTGTGCTGTCTGTCTGCACTGGTCTCAGAACAGTTTGAAATGCACCTTATTTTCATCCTAACTCCATATAAAGCCTCTGAAAGCAACATTTTCCAGCGTTTGGATGAACCCATTTATTCTCAGTGTGATAATGTACAGTAAATATAGGATAGTTTAAGGAAACTGAGCATATAGTCCACATACGTGGTCATCGTGTTTAACAGCGTGTCGTTTCGCGACAGATCGCTCCAATTTAAAAAATGGCATATCAGATGAAACTAGAGACTCTAATCTTTTGACTCAAACAGGTTTCAGTGTAAAAACTTAATTAGGTTTCTTACCAGACGTAGTTATGTTGGCGTTTCTCCCAAACACAAACTCCGCTGTGATCAGCGCCATGTTGTTTTGTCACATGACTCCATATGTCGAAGGTTTAACCCTTTAATGACAGCACAGAGTCTCCTGAACTGAGATCAGTCGGTTTAAATGAAATGTAATTATGCATTGCGTGTAGCAGAGCTAAAAACCAATGTACACGCATGTGGACGCGGGTCGCTCGAGGTTTAAAAAAGACTCGTGAATCAGTGAGTCATAAATCCGCTCCCTCAAAAGTACTAAAAGAGAATTATTAATGGAATTGGAATTGTAACTTCAATCACCAAATTCGTTATGATTTCCACCCCTAACTCGTCCCTCAGTCTGGTACTGTTTCACACTTGCCCCACTGACTTTCTTTGAAAATGCATAACTGACAACACATTTATATTTGTTTTGTTTGGGATATTTCTTTAATGGACCAGATTCCCTTATACAAGAATTAATGATAAATTATGCTGCTTATTTCACTGTTACAAAGTCAGCATATTCTCTCTCTCTCTCTCTCTCTCTCTCTTTCTCTCTTCAGACGACGTGTCTGTATTATTGCAGGAAATCATCGTAGAAGCCCGAAACCTGAGTAACGCTGAGATGTGAGACACACACACACACACACACACACACACACACACACAGAGCCTTGATCTCAGGGCTTAATTATGTGTTTGATCATTTTGGGTTGCGTCCAAACCAATTCCAAACTGTGCAGCGCTGCGAGTGTGTTAGCATGACAAGAGCAGCAGCCTTATAAATATCAGTTAACTCAAATCAAATATTGTAACATTTAATGAAAAGGATTACACAGGAACACACTCACATAGCAACTGTCTACGATCAAACGCAGCTAAGCGGATGTTATGAACTGATTAAGTCATGTTTCAGACCAGAACTCTGTACAAGTGCACAAACACAGATAGAAATATTTGGACTTATTTTATGTTTGTTTCTCTCTCAGTTGTTCTGTGTTCCTGTTGGATCGAGTCAGTCATGAACTTGTGGCCAAAGTGTTTGATGGAGGAGTCGTGAACGATGACGAGGTATGAAGTGTGTGTGTTTGTGTCTGTGTGTGTGTTAGCTATAGTTTAGAGACAAAATTGTCTCCAAAAGTGAAATAAATTGGCAACACTTAACAATAATGTTCCATTTGTTAACTTTAGTTAACCCTTTAAGCTCTGAAGGTGATTTTAAAGATTTTCTGTTTCAGTGGCATACTCAAAATTAAAGGCTTATAACTCGACAAAAAACAAAAACAAGGGTCAAGTGTTTGTATCACTGTAAAGAAAACTTAAAAAAAAAAAAAAAAAAATGTATATATATATATATAGATTATGATACATTCTGAGATTCTCAGTCTAAGAAACTGCTAAATAACACACAAAAAAAACTGAGCCAAATAAATTAAAAAAATATATATTTTTCTGATTTTACATTATATATCTCTGGGTATAAATAAGGCGGCTCTGAAAAATTGCTTTTGTTTTGTTCCTAATCATGTCAACTGTATCTGAGAAGAAATTTGTGCAATCAAAATTTATAACATTACAAAAATAATTTATCATAGTGTCCAAAAACGTCTCCAAACAAATAAAACATAATAATTGTACATAAGAACTAATTACACATGCAAACA